>NW_005871747.1:242486-249700 GCF_000147115.1 Myotis lucifugus | reverse complement strand
TTTTCTTATCAATGTTCTTTGGGAGGTTTTTCCATACCAACTTGCTGTTCTTAGATGCTTTAGGTCTTGCCTGTCCCCATTGCCCAGTTCCTGAGAATTGACTGCCAGCTCAGTTCCTCAGCACATTGATCCACGCACCTGATTGGAAGCATTGGGATTAACCATTTGCAGAGTTGTTCTGTGCCTTTTAAATTCATTGCATGTTGCTTGCTCACTTGCAAAAAATAATTTCCCATGAAATTTATTTCAAATGCTCAAAACCAGTACTTAAGAATCTAACTCAATCCTTTTTGCCTTTTCTGGGATACTGAGTGACCAGAATATCCCCAAACAAGATTTTAATGGGGAGTCTTAGATTTAATACAAAAAATAATTTCTTCAGGTAGGGTGGAGATGAACATCTGCAAGGGGGAGCACTTGGGTGGCTATTCCCAGGGGAAGAGGAGATTGAGTTTCTGATGTAGGCAGAATAAATTTCATAGTCATAATTCATAGCAGATCAATATTCATGGCGGACTTTATTGTTGTTCCATAACCAGCTCTGTTTCCCCGGCTCCCCAAAAACAATCTTCCCCTACAAGCTCTGCTAGTGACCCCAACTGGGCAATCACATCCAATAGGGTCAACAATCAAACTCCCAGAAGTAAGAGGAAGTGTGGAAACAAGAGCCTGGGAAGCTGTTCGAACTCACAGGGTTCCACCCTCCAGAACTGCGCGAAATGTCTGCGCGTTATGTCTGCGCGCGCTCAAGCCCCTGGCAACAAGTAGCCGGTTATCAGGGAAACTCTGAGGTAGCCCTTTTTGCATCCAGTCCAATTATGGGCTCATTTATAGTGATACCTTCTGGCAGCAGCCCTGCGGGAGCCCTCCCCACTTGCGGATTACCCTGGCTTCTATGTGCGCGGATTTTGGAGTGCGCAGATTTCCCCCTGCGCCCGCGCGCGCGTTCCTCGCTTCAACCTTAACTGCAAACCGCACCTTTGGGGTAAGTCTAACCTTTCTGTGGAGGGATGCAGGTCTCCGCTGGGCTCTTGTAGTCGCGCTGCTTGCGAGTCGTTGCCTCCGGGTTGGTAGGCGCTGGTTTAGTAGCCGTTCTCTGGATGCCGGTAACCTGTAGCCGCAACCCAAGATGGCGCGGTCTCGCAGCTGCGCTGGCGCCCAGGGGGAGGTTTCAGCCTCAATCTCTAACCATCCGCATTTTTTAGGAGTTCTCTGTCTTTCCTGGCTGCAGACTGCCTCTCAGCTGAGCCTCCCCAGCTTGATCGGGCTGATTGTTACCCATTTCAGCTGCTCGCTCCTATCTGCTCTGGGATAAAGCACCAACACGTCCGTCTAAGCCTCCGCCATTTTTTTCTGCCCTCCTTGTGGCTTTTTTTAGAGATAATTTATGGAGAATGATAGACACTGTGTATGTGAGTGAACATAAGTGAGAAAAACAGTGGATGTGTGAGAGTTTCCTGACCAGGACATCTTTGTGTTTGCAGGTGCCCAGTGTGAGGTGCAGCTGGTGGAGTCTGGGGGAGGCTTTTTGCAGCCTGGGGGGTCTCTATGATTCTCCTGTGCAGCCTCTGGATTCACCTTTGATGACTATGGCATGTACTGGGTCCTCCAGGGAAGGGGCTAGAGTGGGCATCACTCATTAATTGGAGTGGTGGCAACACATACTATGCAGACTCTGTGAAGGGCCAATTCACCATCTCCAGAGACAATGCCAAGGACACTCTGTATCTGCAGATGAACAGCCTGAGTGCCGATGACATGGTCATGTATTTCTGTGCAAGACACAAAGTGAGCGGAAGTCACTGTGAACCCAGACACAAACCAACCACCAGGGGTCTCTCAGGGTCCCTGAACACAAGGACCATCCCAGAGGCAGGTGCTGTTGGAGGGAGTGTTGAGCTGGTTTCTATGTGGTTTCCTCTTCATGTCACAGTTTCCCTCAGGGAACCTCTGGATTCCTGACTCTGCACTTTCCTCTGATGTCTCTGAGTTAGAAAGGTCTGTTGTAATCAGAGACAACTTTCTCATGTGGACAAAAGGCAGAGAGTCTCTTTTAGACACTCTTGTGCTAAAATGACAATTAATGATCTAATCTTCTGACTCATGTTTCCTAAATCTAAACAGAGGCTCCACTGACTTGATGGTGCAGCTCATCCCCACACAGCTCAGGTCCCAATTAGCCAACAGCAGGGCACGATTGTGCTGGACAGAAGGCTTCAGAGGAGTGTGACCCCAAGGTTAGTGAAGAAGGACCCCTTGGTGAATTCATTCACTTGTCATCATGTTCATAGCACCAATAGCAGGTGACACCATCAGGAGGATGTAGAGGGACCCACCGTACCTTGGAATGGTGTTTAGGCTGATGATGTCCCCCACACAGAGGGCCCTTGGAAAGGTTTATCACATCACAGACACATCTATTGCAAGCAGGGCAGGCTTTTCAGAGTCAGAAATGGCTGCCTGGCCGCTTCCCCTGTGTCCGGATGAGCTCCAGGAAAGTGCTGGAAATTCAGGCCTGAAAGCAGAGGCTGAAAGAAAAGCATCTGAAAAAATAAAAATGAGTGACTACTGGGAATACTATGGTGGATAATAAACTGTCCTGCAGATTGAGTAAAGGAAATGAAATCAAGCAGAAGATTGAGCTGCTGATGTCAGTTAACTCTGAGAAGTTGTCCTCTTCAGAAAGGCTGGAGCCTCCACAGAATGCTCCCTTAGTTCCTTTACCACCACCTCGGCCACCACAGCCACTTCTGCTAGACCCCACGCCCCCAGAGCCAGATGAGGAGATCCTGGGTTCAGACAATGAGGAGCAGGAGGACCCCACAGACTAATGCAAAGGTGGCCATCATTCTGTGAAAATGGAGACCTTTTCAATGGTCAGTATCATGTTACTAGGAAGCTAGGATGGGGACACTTCTCTACTGTCTGGCTGTGATGGGACATGCACGGGAAAAATTTGTTGCAGTGAAAGTTGTAAAAAGTGCCCAGCATTATGCAGAGACAGCCTTGGATTAAATAAAATTGCTCAAATGTGTTCTAGAAAGTGATCCCAGTGACCCAAGTAAAGACATGGTAGTACAGCTAATTGATGACTTCAAGATTTCAAGCATGAATGGAATCCATGTCTGCATGTTCTTCGAAGTGCTTGGCCACCATCTCCTCAAATGGATTATCAAGTCCAATTATCAAGGCCTTCCTTTACGTTGTGTGAGGAGTATCATTTGACAGTTACTCCCGGAGTTAGATTATCTACACAGGAAATGCGAGATCATTCATACTGACATCAAGCCAGGGGACATCTTGATGTGTGTGATGATGCACACGTGAGAAGAATGGCAGCTGAGGCCACGCAGTGGCAGAAAGCCGCTGCTCCTCCTCCTTCAGGGACTGCAGTGAGTACGGTGCCACAGCATAAACCTATAGGAAAAATTTCTAAAAACAAAAAAAACAGCAGAAAAGGCAGGCTGAGTTGCTGGAAAAGCACCTGCTTTTTGGAAGAATTGGAGTGTGAAGCCAAAAGGAAAATAATAGAAGAAAATGTCACATCAGCCATACCTTCCAATGAGCAAGATGATGAATACCGCCCAGAGGTGAAACTAAAAACAGAAGCACTAGAGGAGCCCACTGAGGGAGAGCCTGTGCTTAACAACAGCGAAGCTGAGGACCAGGAAGAGAAAGAAGATGCTGAGAAAGAAAACATTGAGCAGGATGAAGACGATGGTGAATAGGAGCTCGAGAAGATAGACCTCATCTGGATAAATCACCTAAAACCAATGACCACATTGGGAATGGCCCGTTCTTGCTGGAGCAGCAGCTGGATGATGAAGACGATGATGAAGTAGATTGCCCAAACCCTGAGGAGTATAACCTTGATGAGCCAAACGCAGAAAGTGATTACACGTATACCAGCTCCTATGAACAATTCAATGGTAAATTGCCAAATGGACAGCATAAAATTCCCAAGTCACAGTTTCCAGAGTTTTCCACCTCATTCTCCTCTGGGCCCTTAGAACCTGTGGCTTGTGGCTCTACACTTTCTGAGGAATCCCGCTTACTGAGCAGGAGGAAAGCAGCCCATCCCAAGACAAGAGCAGGATGGTTTCGGCCTCCAGCACTGGGGATGTGCCAACAAACAAAACACAGGCAGCAAACTTACTGGTGACAAACTTACTGATAAAGTTAGAGTTAAGATTGCTGACCTGTGAGATACTTGTCGGGTACATAAACACTTCACAGAAGACATTACAGAAATGTCAGTACAGATCCACTGAGGTTTTAATAGGAGCAGGTTAAAGCACACCTGCTGACACCTGGAGCATGGTGTGTATGGCATTTGAGCTGACGACGGGAGATTATTTGTTTGAACCGAGTTCTGGAGAGGACTATTCCAGAGAGGAAGACCACATAGGCCATATCATAGAGCTGTTATGCAGTATCCCAAGGCACTTTGCTCTATCTGGAAAATACTCTAGGAAATTCTTCAATTGCAGGGGAGAACTGCGGCACATCACCAAGCTGAAACCTTGGAGCCTCCTTGATGTACTTGTGGAAAAGTATGGGTGTCCCCGTGAAGATGCTGCACAGTTTACAGATTTCCTGATTCCAATGTTAGAAATGGTTCCAGAAAAACAAGCCTCTGCTGGCGAATGCCTTCGGCATCCTTGGCTGACTTCTTAGCAGATTTTACAAATATGATATCCTGAGCTAGCAAATGTTTTCCAGTACATTGGATCTAAATGGTGACTCTCATTCTTTTAACAGGATTACAAGTGAGTTGGCTTCATCCTCAGACCTTTATTTTGCTTTGAGGTTCTGTCGTTTGACATTTTGCATTGTGCAATATGATCCTGGGGAAGGGCAGTCTCTATCTTCAGCTTAGTAGCTCACTAACCCACTTTCTTCTGGAACAACACCATGTCTCTAAGCATTGTTTCTGGTGTTGTGTGACATCCAAACGTCAGGTGTTGTTGTTTTTTTTAATATACTTTTTTCTTGTGTTTTGGCAGGTTTTGTAACTATTTATGAAGAAATATTTTAGCCAAATACTATATAATTTACAATCTTAAGAAATTATCAAGTTGGGATCAAGAAATAGCAAGAAAATTTACAATTTTTATCTTCTGGCAAAGAGATATCATTCCTGTATTATAGGATATGTAAATGCAATGCACCCTGTAAATGTTAATTCCCATTAAATATAGGATGGGAACTCCAATTTCAGGAAAAATAAAGAAAGAAAGAAATGGCTGCCTGGTGGCATGGCTCAGTGGTTGAGAGTCACAGTTCCATTGCTGGTCAGGGCACGTGCCCAGGTTGCAGTCTCAATACCAGTGTGGGACATGCAGGGGGCAGCAGATTCATGATTCTCTCTCAACATTGATGTTTCTATTTCTCCCCCTGTCTCCTCCTCTCTGACATCACTGAAAAATGTATTTTTGAAAAAAATGGAAAGAAATGTTTGGATCCCCCAGGTAAGGACACTGGTTCAGGGTTTTACTGTGGATCAAGGTGGGGGCAGGGAGGGTCCTTCATACAGAGGGGCTTATGTGGTTTCAATGTCCCACCAGCAGGACACATGGGGGCATCCTGCTTTCTCTTCCATTTTCCCCTAAGTGTGCAGGAGAAGAGAGAGGGATGAACCATAACACCTCAGCATGAATCATCAGAAATAGAGCCTGGGAAAGAACCAAGATGGTGGCGTAGGTAAATGCCTGTACTCACCACCTCCCACAACCACATCAAAATAATAACTAAAATACAGAACAACCATCAATCAGAACAGCCTGAAATCTGGCAGAATGGAAGTCCTACAACTGGAAAAGGAAAGAAGACATCACATTGGAAAGGAGGAAGTAAAACTGTCAATACTTGCAGATGATATGATATTGTACATAGAAAACCCTAAACACTCCACCAAAAATCTACTAGATTTAATAAATGAATTTGGCAATAAGGCAGGATACAAAATTAACACCAATAAATTGATGATATTTTATACATCAATAATGAATTGTGAGAAAGAGAAACTAAACAATCTCATTTACCATTGCAACAAAAAAAATTAAGATACTTAGAAATAAACTTAACCCAGGAGGTAAAAGACTTGTATTGAGGAAATAACATGACTTTGAAAAAAGAGATAGAGTAAGATATAAACAAATGTGAGAATATACAGTGTCCATGAATTGGTAGAATTAGCATCAGTAAAATGTCCTTGTTACCAAAGGCAATCTACAGATGTAATGCAACCCCTATTAAAATAACAACAGCATGTTTCACAGAACTAGAACAAACACTCCAAAAATTTATATGGAACCAAAAAACACCCGAAATAGCTATAGCAATTTTGAGAAAGAAAAACAAAATTGGAGGGATCACAAGTCTAGGTACCAAGTTATAGTACAAAGCCACCGTAATCAAAACAGCCTGGTGCTGGGGAAAAAAACAGGTATATTGACCAATAAAATAGAACAGAGAACCCAGAAATGGACCCAAGCCATTACACACATTTAATATTTGACAAAGGAAATTGGAGTGGTGGTAACTTACAATGGAGTTAAGACAGACTTTTCAATAAATGCTGTGGGGGTAAATTGGACAGACACATGCAAAAACAAATGAAAATAGACCACCAAGTTACACCATACACAGGAAATAACTTAAAATGGATAACGACTGAAATGTAAGTTGGGAAACTATAAAAATCCTAGAAGAAGCCATAGGCAGCAAAATCTCAGACATCTCTCATAGCAATATGTTTACAGGTATATCTCCTAGGGCAAAGGAAACTAAGTAGAATATTAACAAATGAGGTACATCAACATAAAAAGCTTCTGCACAGCAAAAGAAACCATCAACAAAATGAAAAGGGAGCCCACTGTATGGGAGAACATATATGGCAAGGATACATCTGATAAAGGGTTAATATTCAAAATATATAAGGAACTCATACAACTTAACAAAAGGAAAACAAACAACCCAATTAAAATATGGGCAAAGGACCTAAGTTAACACTTCCCCAAAGGAAACATACATATGACCAAGAGACATATGAGAAAATGCTCAAGTCACTAATTTTCCAAGAGATGCAAATTAAAAAGAAAATGAGGTATCACCCCACACCTGTTAGAATGATGATCATAAATAAACCAACACGTTGTGTGTGGAGCACTTGAGGATGTGGAGAAAAGTGAACCCAGGTACAATGCTGGTGG
>NW_005871747.1:237095-242023 GCF_000147115.1 Myotis lucifugus | reverse complement strand
GAGGGAGGCCCAGACCACCTTCTGGGTGTGCTGAGGGGAGTGGTGGGGCCTCCCTCGCAGGGCTATGGATCTGGGGCCCCCTTCATCGATTTTCCCCACAGAGGGAGGACCAGGCCACCAGCCAGCAAAAGCTGTGGCAGGTGTGCAGGGCTGACCAGTGATTGCCCCACAGAGCGATGACACCCCATGCCTGCCCAGCAGATGGAGGCAATGGGGGGTGGGAGATGGAAGCAATGCTGCACAGATGGCAAGCAGTGTCAGCAGGGGAGCTGGGCAAGCTGCTGTCAGCCAGGGGAAGGAAAGCCCCCAAAGGCCAGTCCTAGGACACCCTCGCCCACTATCCCCACCTCATGCATGAATTTCATATACTAGGCCTATAGTACATCCATAAAAAAGAAGGATCTCTTGCCCTTGAGACAGCATGGAGGGACCTGGAGAGTATCAGGCTAAGTGAAATAAGTCTGTCAGAGAAAGACAAGTATCACAGGATCTCACTCATATATGGAATCTAATGAACAAAATAAACTGATGAACAAAATGGATCCAGAGACTTAGAAGCTTGGAACAGATTGTGGAATCTCAGAGGGAAGGTGGGGGAGGGTGGCAGGGTGGGGAGAGATCAACCAAAGAACTCCTATGCATATATGTATAACTCATGGACAGAGACAATAGGCTGGTGAAGGCCTTGGGCAGGGGGTTGGGGTGGGTTAGAAGGGGTCATTGGGAGATAAAAGAGGGCATATATAATACCTTCTACAATGAAGATACAATTTTTTTTAAAAAAAGAATGAGGACCTGGAGACTCAGTCTACCATTGAGCATGGTCCCTGTGTCATCCACCTTCTCTCAGTTGGGATCAAGACCTCAGCTATGAAATACTCTGCCTCATGAATATTCAAAAGAGAGGGGGTAGACAAGGTTAAATATGGTGTCTGTGCCCTGAGGGCATCACCCACAGCCACACCCTCCCCCTACAGAAGTGCTCACAGCACAGCCCTCACCATGGACTGGAGCTGGAGAACCCTCCTCCTTGTGGCCATGGCTACAGGTAAGGGCCTCCCATCCTGGGTTGAGGAGGGGACAAAGGAGAGTCAAGAGGGATTTCCACCCACTCCTGTCTCCTCCCCACAGATGTCCACTTCCAGGTGCAGCTGGTGCAGTCTGGGGCTGAGGTGAGGAAGCCTGGAGACTCCGTGAAGGTCTCCTGCAAAGCTTCTGGATACACCTTCACCAGCTACTGGATGCACTGGGTGTGACAGATTTGAGGACAGGGGCATGAGTGGGTGGGGTGGTTTTACCCTAACAATGGAAACACAAAATATGCACAGAAGTTCCAAGGCAGAGTCTCCATGACCAGAGACATATCCACGAGCACAGCCTACATGGAACTCAGCAGCCTGAGAGCTGAGGACACAGCCATGTATTACTGTGCAAGGGACACACAGTGAGAGGAAGTCAGTGTGAGCCCAGACACAAACCTCCTTGCAGCAGAGGCTGTGACCACCAGGCGGCACTCAGGATCCCTGAACTGAAGGACCAACCCAGCAGCAGGTGCAGTTGGAGGTTTGGGCTGGTTTCCTTTATGGTTTCCTCTTCATGTCACTGTTTCCCTCAGGGAACCTCTGGATTCCTGATTCTGCACTTATCTCTGAAGGCTCTGAGTTAGAAAAGTCTGTTGTAAACAGATACAACTTCTTCAAATGGACAAATGTCAGAGAGTCTGTTTAGGATGCTCTTGTGCCAAGTACCAATTACTGATCAAATCTTCTGAACCAAATCAGCTAAATCCATCAGAGGTTCTGCTGACGCAATCGTGCAGCTCAGTCCCACACAGATCAGGGTCCCAGCCAGCAGCAGGATGTGATTTTGTTGGAAAGCAGACACCAGAGGAGTATGACCCAAAAGCTTGAGATGAAGAACCCATGGTGGTTACAATCATTGATTTGTCATCATGCTCATAGCACCAAGAGTAGGTGATACCAGGCAGAGGCATAGGAACCCACAGAAGCTTGGTTCACATGTCCAGGCTGATGACAAATACACACAGAAGGGGACATGGAATGTTTATTATGCACACGGTTCAAAGCTCAGGGAAGCACAGGGGAAGCCCTTTAGCAGGTCAGACCAGCGTTGATCGAGTCAGGAAAGGAGACTGGTTTTGTGCTTTATTATTTTCAAGGTGATTGGGGAGGGAATGAATTCTGCTTCCAGGGGCTTGAGTGGTTTCAACCCCCCAATGACATCTAAAGACAATATCCTAATTTCTTATCAGCTTTCTCCTGTGTGGCAGATGGAGAAGAGGCAAGAATAAGCCATCAGTTGTCACCAGTCAAACAAAAAATAAAATAGAGTATGGGCACCTATTTTACTTAACAACTATACAAAATGTGCAAACATTGAGATAAAGTGTCATTTTGTGTATTCAAAATCCAGGGTTACAGAAAATGGGAGGAATAATTATAAGTAAGAAAATGAGGATGAGGATGATGAAGGTGATCATGATGATGATAATGTTGGTGATGGAGGTGGTGATGGTGATAGTAGAATTGGACAGAAATCATGGTCCAATGTCTTGTGGGAATCTGTACTTTATCCAAGGTCACCAGTTTTTAGAAGGCCTTGTGTCAACTTAGATTTGGGCCTTTAGGGTTTCAATTTCCAAATGACAGCCAAGGAGAAGACACCTGCTTTCTTTCCCTGTAAAAAAGTCATTGTGTGTGGACAACCAGCTTGTCTATAGAAAATGAGAAGAATGATTATAAGTAAGGAAATGGTGATGATGATGATGATGATATTGATGATGATTTAGACGAAGCTTGATAGGAGAAAGGGGAGACTTATGTAACACTTCAAACAAGACAGTTTTTTTAAAGAATCACACCCTTAAAAAAGGACAACAACTACAGATTTTGACAGAGATTTGGTCCAATGAAATGATGGCTCCACATACAGACACACCATGACTATGGCTCCTCCAGTGAGAGTTACCCTCTCTTCCCTGTAAGGGTTCAGAGATTTCATAAATGCGGCCCCAATGAATATGCAGCTTGGATGATGCATGGTGAGACCATGTGAGTAAGGATCACAAAGGTGTCCAAGTGCAGACCCCTGGACCTCAGAAGGTGTGAGGTCTATAGTGATGTTCTAAACAGAGACACTGTGAGAATGTGTATGTAGGAAAGAGGTATCCCCTTCCCACCAGTTTGCAATGACACAATCCTAATTTCTCTAGATCCCTACCTGCATGATATTTTACATTTTTATTTCTAAGAAACTTATTTATGTAATTCCTACAATGATACAAGCTGTCTCTATCATGCCTTATACTTCCTTCTAGGCCTTCACTAGAGGAGGCTTTTTAAAATATATATTTTTATTGATTTCAGAGAAAAAGGGAGAGGGAGAGAAAGATAGAAACATCAATGAAGAGAGATAATCATTGATTGATTGCCTCTTGCATGACCCCTATTGGGGATCGAGCCCACAACCCAGACATGTGCCTTGACTGGAATCGAACCCGGAACCATTCAGTCACAGCCCAACACTCTATCCATTGATTCAAACCAACTAGGCTTGGAGGAAGCTTTAAACCCACATGTTCAGTAACTCTCTATCTATGAACACCATGCATATTTTTGTCATGTGACTCAACACAAATCCAGCTTTCTCCCCTCACCCAGATCCACAGTCACATCCAGATTTATGGGTATTTTCTCCTGATACAAGAACCTGATCCAGAGCCTGTGGCAGCTGTAGGAAATCCACATGGACAGTGGAGCTCATCATTTTCTGGGGGAGTTCTTCATAAAATAACCCAAAACAGGTCCCATTAAAGGAAATATTATTAAATTAGCCTTGGTCAAAATTAAAGAATTTGGTCTCATCAAAGATTCCATTAAGCAAAATAAAACATAACAAACATATTTACAAATCATATGTCTGATATTAGAACATATAAATTACACATTAAGAATGTTATATGTTTGTGGGAGAGCCCAGCACCCTGTGACCACAGTGAACTAACTCCCAGGGGGAGGCAAAAGAAGGCTGGGGGTGAACGATTCCTCTCAGGATTGAAGTTTCTTTTCCTGTGAGAAATTCTATGGTAGGAATTCTCTTCTCTCACCTCCCTCTCCAGCGGTTCTCAACATGTGGGTCGCGAACAATGAAAATACATCCTGCATATCAGATATTTACATTACGATTCATAACAGTAGCAAAATTACAGTTATGAAGTAGCAACGAAAATAATTTTATGGTTGGGGTCACCCCAACATAAGGAACTGTATTAAAGGGTTGCGGCATTAGGAAGGTTGAGAACCACTGCAAGCCCAACATCACTGATAACACTAAACTAAGAAAACATGTCAATGTTCTTCCATCATCATTTCAACATATGAAAGATTCTGAGTTGTGCACATACATGATCACTGCCTTTATTTATTGTCTTTCTCCACTCAAAGCCATAGTTATTGCTGATGTAACTAGTTAGGGGGTCTCTGCAATAGGCCATCAGCTTGCACAATGGAAGAGTTTGCACAGGAAGTTGTAGGCACAATCACAAAATTTCCAACAAGAATCAAGAATGTGCCCTAACAGGCTTGGCTCAGTGGATAGAGGGCTGGCCTGAGGACTGAAGGGTCCTAGGTTTGATTCAGGTCAAGGGCACATGCCCTGGTTGCAGGCTCGATCCCCAGTAGGGGGCGTGTAGGAGGCAGCTGATCAGTGATTCTCTTCTCATCATTGATGTTCTATCTCTCTCTCCCTCTCCCCTTCCTCTCTGAAATCAATAAAAAATATTTTTTAAAAAAGGAATCAAGAATGTCCCCACATGCCCTGGGCTTGGGGAGGGAAGTTTCCTAAGAATCAAAGGAACTTATAAATTAATGTATAAGAATATCAAGAATGACTGGCCCTTTTATCTTTTC
>NW_005871747.1:233852-236995 GCF_000147115.1 Myotis lucifugus | reverse complement strand
AGAAATTATTTGTATGAAATAAAAATCTGGAAATTGTAGACACACTAGAGTCTTCAGATTCAGTAATTATCTGAACAAGTGCTAATCCCTTTTGCATCTGTTTGAATGATGCCTGAGAAGATGAAAGTGTAACCTGCTCATCTAGTCCATGTTTCTTCTTATGCTCAAAAAGGTGAGGCTGTGCTTTGACCTGAATCCAATGTGTCTCATGACCCACATGGTCCCCTGTCCTTGACTTACTTGCTGAATGAGGTCAAGGGAAGAGATGCCTCCACACAGAAAGACCAGGGTAGCCTGACCTCAGGCTCTTCACTTATAAGAAAAGGGATGCCCCACATGCAAATTTCTGGTCAAGCTCCAGGGTAAATCCTTTCCTGGGCTGTGCAGGCTCACAGCTCTCTCCTCACTCAGGGCTGAGGTCTCTGGGAAGGCAGAGCTGTGGTCTAGAAGAAGATGAGACTGCTGGGTCTTCTCTTGTGCCTGATGACAGCCCCCCAAGGTGAGGTCTCAGGGGTCAGGCAGGGGTCATGGGATGGCTGTGACTGCAGGTGACTGACAGGGACTGATGCTCCTTGTCCCCAGGTGTCCTGTCCCAGGTGCAGCTGCAGGAGTCGGGCCCAGGACTGGTGAAGCCCTCACAGACCCTCTCCCTCACCTGCACTGTCTCTGGTTACTCCATCACAACCAGTGATTACCGCTGGAATTGGATCCGCCAGCCCCCGGGAAAGGGGCTTGAGTGGATAGGAGGCATACGTTATGATGGAGACATTAAATACAGCCCCTCCCTCAAGAGCCGAACCTCCATCTCCAGAGACACGTCCAAGAACCAGTTCTCCATGCAGCTGAGCTCTGTGACCACTGAGGACACGGCCCTGTATTACTGTGGAAGACACAGTGAGGGGAAGTCAGTGTGAGCCCAGACACAAACCTCCCTGAGGGAGGCAGCAGGGCTGGGATGCAGAGGGATCTTGGACACCAGGGGGCGGGCAAGACCCACAGCACAGAGAGCAGCCCCAGGAGCAGGGACAGAGGGAGGTGGGAAGGAAGGGCCTTCCTATTGGGCCCAAGGATTTCCTCTGAAGCTCTCAGCTGCCTCCAGGGATGGCTCTTCCTTCTCATATTCTCACTGCAGACAACAATGAAGAAGGGACACTGTTTGCAGAAGACATGTCAGCAGTGAAGGGAATTCTCCTTCACAAGTCTTTGTATTTTCTATTTCTCCTTCTCTGCAAGGAAACCATTCTCAGTGCTCTCATTGGCCTGGGTTTGGGAAACCTTCCCACCAAAAGAGACCCCAGCGCAGCCCAGGCCCCTGTGTGCTGAGCTCAGGCCCCTGACCCCACGTTTCCCTCTGACAGGCCCACATTGGCCACCAGGACAAGGATCATCCCCCAGGACCTCCTACCACAGCTCTTAGTCCTCCATACCTCATGCTTCCCTCCTGGTCCTCATTCACTCAGGTGGATGTGCAAACCCACCCCAACATCTGGTTTCAATGATCACAAAACTTTTAGTCTGATTTGTTTGTTTCCTTCTGAAGGGGACCCTTGTGGTTACAGGAATGTCCTAGCAGGTGGCCAGGGTAACCCTCATGTCAGCACCCTTAGCTCTCTCATCCCCAACTTAACCATGTCTGGAAAGTCCTGTCATATAAGGACACCCACCGGCTCCAGCGATGAGAACATAGACATTCCTGATGTCAGGGGCCAGCCATCACAGTCCCCTGAGAGTCAGGGCCTCCACTGCTCCTCAGGAACCTGGGATGAGTTTCCTTCCTGACACCTGGGAGTTGTGTGCGTGAGAGTGGAGTGAACATATGTGTGTGCACATGCTAATTTGTTTAGAATTCGGCCATGACACCTGTCTGTCTGGGATGCAGGACACAGTAGTTTGGACCTCACCTGGAACCTGGAATGTGAGTTACATTTTAAGTCAGTGCTTCCTTATTGGAATGACTCCGGATGTTACCTGTGGCTATTTCCAGGAAAAGGGAGACAAACTGAACTGGGAAAACAATGAGGAAATCACAACATAATGAAGGGATGATCCTGAAGCTGTGCCTGCTCAAACGTGAATTCTCCTCCATGGTAATTCCTCTCCAGGTTCAGCGTTACTTTTCCCATCTTGTACATTGGTCCATACAGTGAATGGGATTCAGGTCTCAAGGGACACCCATCATATATGGAGACATTGAAGACACTGCCAAGGGTCACATGCAGATGTGAGTAGGGACTTGAGAGGGAAGAGATGGTGCCTCCGAAATGAGCTGCTGATGAAACAGGAAAGCCCAACCTGCCCTCCTGCTACTGGTTAGAACCATGTCACATGTCCTCATGGACACAGACCCTAATGGTGAATACAAGGTGGAACTGCCAAGGTTTCAATGGAATTAAATTCTTCAGCTCCAGAAGCAATGGGAGGTTATGTGAATGATTCATTCATTCTGCAATCAATGGACAGAGAAAGATAATTCCTTTCTGCCCAATAATGATTTTATTTATATCTGTAATTTATTATCAGTGATTTGCTACAAGATTTTCCATAATCATATTTTCAAAACATAAATTGAATTCCTCCATAATGTTTACCAACAACTTCACCTAAACACAGCTGGTTATGATTATTTTCTACTATACCCCAATGTATGAAACCAGATCTACAACAAAGTCTAGAGAAAAACACCACAAAGGAGGCCATGCAGCTACTACATGTCCAGCACCATATTCTCCTGAAGGAACAGGACCCAGGAGCTCTGTCTGTGTCTCTATAGTTCATGCTTCCTGTTCCCAGGGACACACACAGATGCTCCTCTTTCCCCCAGCACTAGGTCCATGGGCTCTAGGCTCACACTCTGGTCTTAGTTTATCTTCTGATCACTTTGTAGGGGAAATAGTGTCAGATGGAACTTCCCGCCTCTTGAATATGAACCTCTTTCACTTTTACTACATTCTAGGGTTGTGAGGGTTGATTTCTCTTGGTTGCTGTTACTGATGAAAGTCAAAGGCATCTCTCTCATTTTAAGCCTCCTCTTTTTATATGTGCAACAATTTTCTCTCCTGGGTCTTTGAACAGGTCTCCTGCAGCAGGTGGGCCCAGGGGGAGGGCAGAGGCCCAGGTGTGGGGAGTAATTCCTAACAGACAGC
>NW_005871747.1:212880-233308 GCF_000147115.1 Myotis lucifugus | reverse complement strand
CCACAGCTGCCAAGTCACTGTAGCTTGGCAGCTCCTGTGTTGAGCCTCTGCCCCCTGGTGGTCAGAGAGCATCATAGCTACTGGCCTGTTGGCTGGTCGGCTGGTCAGTGGATTGACCAGTTGGCCAGTCACTTAGGCTTTTATAGAGAGAGATGGTGAGAACACATAGTATGCAGCCTCTGTGAAGGGCTGATTCACCATCTCTAGAGACAACGTCAAGAACACGATATATCTGCAAATGAATAGCCTAACATCCAAGGACATGGCTGTGTATTACTATGCAACAGACATAATGAGGGGAAATCAATGTGAGCCCAGACACAAACCTCTCTGCAGCAGAGGCTGTGACCACCAGGAGACGCTCAGGGCCCCTGAACACAAGGACCATCCCAGCAGCAGGTGCAGTTGGAGGTTTGGGTTGGTTTCCTATGTGGTTTTCTCTTCATGTCACAGTTTCTCACAAGAAACCTCTGGATTCCTGACTCTGCACTAACCTCTGTCCTCTCTGAGTTAGAAAGTCTGTTGTAAAGAAAGACAATTTTCTCACATGGGCAAACTGCAGAAAGTTTTTTTCAGACAAACTTGTGCCTAGTACCAATTAATGGTAAAAAAAAATTATGCCCACGTCACCTAAACCCAAGTAGAGGCTCTGCAAACTCAATAGTGCATCTCAGCTCCTCACAGCTCAGAGCCCAGTCAGCATCAGGACACATGTAGACTGGAGAGTAAGCACCAGAGTCATGTGACCCCAAATCCAGTGAAGAAAGACCTTGGTGGTGAAGATCAATGACTTGTCATCATGCTCTTGGAAACAAGAGTGGATGAAGCCAGTCAGAGGCTGAGGGACCCATAACAGCTTGTTACAGATGACCAGGCTGACAACAAACACACACACCAAGGAATATGGAATGTTCATGTACATAGTTGAAATCTCTTGGAGTCACATGGAAGGTCATTCAGTAAGATAGAGATGCTTTCATGGACATAGGAAATGGGACTGGCTCAGGGCTTTAATTTTAGCAAGGTGGTTGGGGGTGGCAGGCATTCCCCTTCCAGGGGCTTGTGTGATTTCAATCTCACAATGAATTCTAAAGACAAAACTATGATTTCTTATCCAATTTCCTATGGGAGGAAGCAGATGGAGAAGAGGCAGCAAGGACCACCAGTTGTCAAAAGCCAAATGAAAAAGAAAATAGAGTATGGCTACCCATTTACTTACATCTGAGACATGCACAAATATTGAGATGAAGGGTTCATATGCTTGTGCAAAAACAAGCTCTATAGAAATGAGAAGTATAAGTAAGCAAATGATGATGATGATAGTGGTGATGATGACAATGATGATGATGATGATGACCATGATGGACGGAGAGAGGGATCCTGATACAATGATATGATTGCTCCTCATACTGATACACCATCACCATGGCTACACCAGTGAGGGGTGTCCACTCTTCCCTCCATGTGTTGACATATTTTATAATTGAAGAAGCAAAGAATTATGCATCTATGGTGATTCCTGGTGAGTCCCTGTGAGTATTGACCACAAAGGTGTCCAAATCCTAATCCCTTGGACCTGGGAAAGTATTACCTCATAGAACAGAGACACTGTGAGAATGTGCATGTAGGAAACAGAGAATCCCTTCCCACCAGTTTGCAATGACACATTCCTTATGTCTCTTGACCCCTATCTGCATGATTTTTAAAGTTTCTATTTCTAAAAACAAAACAAACAAACAAAAAAAACCCTGCTCATAATTATTCATGTTTTTTAAATAATGATGTAAACTGTCAATATCTTGTCTTATATTTCTTCCTAGGGCTTTAGTGGAAGAGGCTTTAAATATATACCTATATATTATCATATAAACCTATATATTACATATTTATATATTATCACATCAACAGATATAAAAAATAAAAAGTATATTTTAAATATCCACATTACTTTCAGAACTAAATTATAAATAATTTAGTTATATGAGGTCTGTACCTCATAGCAAAGGACACATTTGAGAAGTAAACAAGTAACACAATACTAAACTGAGAAAATTGAACATTATTCTTCTAATATCAAGACAAAAATAGGAATGTCCACTGTGACTAATTCTATTCTACAAAACCAGAAGGGGTTGTCAAAAAAATTACACAAGAAAAAGAAATAAAAACATTACCAGAAAAAAAGTTTCTCCTTATCTTTATGCAGGTGACATGATCTTTATATAGAAAACCCTAAAAAACTGCACGAGAAAAGTGATCAAACATGACAGTAAACTCAGGAACAACATAAGGTACACAATATACACACAAATGACTCCTTCCAATGCACATTCTCAGCAAAGTGTCCTCATGACTCTAGGAAAGATGTGGAGCTGTTTCAAAGAATCTGAGGAAAGATAACGTGAATGGGCTAAACAACAAGGAAATGACAACCTAATGAAACAAGAACCCTGGACCTGTGTGTCCTTGGTCTTGGTTAATCCCTCCATTCGTGTTCACAGGTGGTACTGGGTCAGGTGCAGGTCCCATTGACCCCCATCATGTGGGGACAGGGTGACAGTGGTCGCATGAGTCACATGCAGACACCAAGGTTTCTGATAACAAGATTTTCATAACCTAAACTTAATTATGTCTAAATCATTACCCACATCTCCCACTAAACACACCTGGTCATGACAGAGATTCATCTATATCCCAATGTATGAAACTGTATTTACAACAGAAACTAAGGAATAAACACCACAAAGGAGGCTGTGCAGCTGCTACATATCCAGCACCAAACTCCCCTGAAGGAACAGGACGCAGGAGCTCTGTCCGTGTCTCTATAGTTCATGCTTCTGGCTCCCAGGGACCCACACAGATGCTCCTTTCTCCCCAGCACTTGGTCCACTAGCTGTAGGCTCACACTGTGGTCTTAGTTTATACTCTGATCACTTTGCATGGAACTATTGTCAGACAGAACTTCCTGTGTCCTGAACATGAACCACTTGCAATTTTAGTTACCTGATTTGAAGGTTAATTTATCTTGGTTGTCATTTCTGGTGATTGTCAAAGGAATCCATCATTTTCAGTCCTTCTCTTTTTTGTACAGGGTACCTGCAGCAGTTGGGTTCCATGGGGAGTGCACAGGTCTGGTCATGGGGAATTATTTTATAGACATGCACTATTGGACATGTCACACTCTGGAATAATGTTCTTAATCTCAGAAGCCAACCCCAGCATGATCTTTAATGTTTCTACTTCTCACAAGCTCCTATACCTAATTATTCAGGTAATTCCTTTGATGATATAATTTGTACTTCTTTCTGGGCCTTCACTGGAGAAGATTTTAAACCCACATGTCCAGTAACTCTCTGTGCATGAAAATCAGGCATATTGCTGTCATGTGACTCAAAGTAGGTCCAGCTTCCTCCTCTCACCCATTTCCACAGTCACGTCCAGATTTATGGGTAGTTTCCCAGCAGAGCTCCCCTCTGGTACCAAAATCTGCTCCAGTGCCTGTAGCTGCTGTAACCAATCAACATGGATGGTGGAGACTCAGTATTTGCTGGGGAGTTCTTTATAAAATCACCCAAAGCAGGACACATCAAACAAAATACTGGTAAACTGAACTTTAATGAAAGTAAAAATCATTTGTCCCACCAGATATTCCACCAAGGGAATTAAATGATAAGCTTTGCAAAAGAATATGTTTCTGAATCATGTGTCTGATGGGAGAATATATGTATTACACAATAAGGATGTTGTATGTTATGGGGGAGAACCCAGCACCTTCTGAGCACAGTGACCATCCCCAGGGACAGGGCAGAGGGAGGCAGGGAGTGAGGTATTCCTGACAGGGTTGAAGTTCCCTTTCCTGTGAGAAAATATATGCTATGAATTCTCCAATTTCCCTCACTCTGAACCCCCACATCACTGATAACACTAGACTGAGAAAACAAGTCAATCTCCTTCCATCAGCATTTCAACATATGAGTGATTCAGAGCTATACACATACATCACTATTTTCATTTCTTGTATTTTCTCCATTTAAAATCATGCTTATTTCTTCCCGCCCCCCCCGGCCCTTGACAATCCCCTGGACTCCCCTACCCCCCAGTGTCTTATGTCCATTGGTTATGCTTATATGCATGCATACAAGTCCTTCGGTTGATCTCTTACCCCCCTACCTCCTGCCCCCCAAACCTCCCCGGCCTTCCTGCTGCAGTTTGACAATCTGTTTGAGGCAGCTCTGCCTCTGTATCTACTATTGTTCATAAGTTTATAATGGTCTCTATTATCCATGAATGAGTGAGATCATGTGGTATTTTTCCTTCATTGACTGGCTTATTTCACTTAGCATAATGCTCTCCAGTTCCATCCATGCCATTGCAAATGGTAAGAGTTCCCTCTTTTTTACAGCACATGCTTATTTCTGATGTAACTAGTTTGGAGTCTCTACAAAGGAAGTGTATGCACAGGCAGCTGTAGACACAATTATGAAATTTTCAACATAAAGAATCAGAAATGCCCCACCTGTCTGTGATTGGGGGGTAGTTTCTCAGATCAAGATAATGTGGTAAATTAAGACAAAAGATATTAAAAATGTCTGTCCTTCACTTTTAATTTTTTGTACAAGTGTAGAAAGTAATTGTATAAGATGAGATTTAAAATTTTAGAAATTGTGTATACACTAGTATTTGTGAGATTCAGAAATTGTCTGGACAAATATTAATCCCTTTTGCATTTATTTTAAAGATAAAAGTGTAACCTGTTCATCTAGTCCATATTTCTTATGCTCAGAAAGTTTAGGCCATACTTTGCCCCAATTCCAATGTGCTTCATGACCCATACAGTCCCTTTCCCTGACTTAGCTGGTGAGTGAGGTCAAGGGAAGAAATGCCCACACAAAGATCTCAGAATGACCAGAACATCCTGACCACAGGTCCTACACTTACAGGAAAGGGCTGCTCCACATACAAATTTGTGTTCAAGCTCCAGGATAAATCCTCTCCTGGGCTGTGCAGGCTCACAGATCTCTCCTCACACGGGGCTGAAGTCTCTGGAAAGGCATAGCTGTGGTCTAGAAGAAGATGAGACTGCTGGGTCTTCTCCTGTGCCTGGTGACAGCCCCCCAATGTGAGGATCTCAGGGGTCAGACAGGGGTCATGGGATGGCTGTGACTGCACGTGACTGTCAGGCACTGATGCTCCTTGTCCCCAGGTGTCCTGTCCCAGGTGCAGCTGCAGGAATTGGGTCCAGGACTGGTGAAGCCCTCCCAGACCCTCTCCCTCAGCTTTGTGGTCTTATGGATTCTTTAGCACAACCAGTGGTTATGACTGGACCTGGATCTGCTAGTACCCAGGTAAAGGGCTGGAGTGAATGGGGTGCCTAAATTTTGATGGAGACATTTATTTCAGTCCCTTCCTCAAGACCTGAGCCTCCATCTCCAGAGATACATCCAAGCACCAGTTCTCCATGCAGCTGAGCTCCGTGATAATGGAGGACACAGCCATGTATTACTGTGTGGGAGGGGAAGTCAGTGTGAGCTCAGACATAAACCTTTCTGAGTGAGACAGAAGGGCTGGGAAGCAGGGGTCGCTCCGGACACCAGGGAGAGCTCAGAACCCACAGCACAGAGAACAGCTTCAGGAGCATGGACAGAGGGAGGTGAGAAGGAAGGGCCTCCCTTTGGGTGCAGGAATTTCCTCTCAAGCTCTCAGCTCCCTCCAGGGAGGATTCCTCCTTCTCATATTCTCACTGCAGACAAAAAGGAAGAAGGGACATTGTCTGTTTGTAGGTGACTTGTTAGCAGCAATGGGGTCTCTCCTTCATCAGGTCTCCTTCACAAATTCCAAAAGTGACTTTTTTCACTAACTTTTCAATGTTTCACTGATGACTGTAAACCCCACAGGTATGTTGCTGGCATTGAGCTGTGTTCACTGCTCTGCCTCCATCCCTCGCTGGTCACAGCTCCCTCAGGGTCTGTCTCTCTGTGTGTCCTCCCCATCCTGGTTCCAGGGAGATCACAGGGCCCTCCAACTGATGAAAGGCCTAAGCACACTCAGGGCTCAGAGACCTCACCCATCCTCTCTGGGTCCACATTGATCCCTGGAAGAGCTGTCAGCTCAGTGCACCAAACACAGGGAGCCCCACATTCACCCACAGGAGGGGCCCCTGTTGTCCTGCAGGAAGCAGTGCTAACCCCACAGTGGGGACAGGTGACCCTGAGAGCTGAGATGTGCATCATAGAACTCGTCCCTTCATCTTTCCTCCTGGATCCAAGGTTTTCTAACTTCACTGCAGGTGAGATGTGCATTGGGAGCATGTTGGAAGCCAAGGAATTGTCCATGGGACCCCCTGCATCCATACCCTCTTCTTACTACTTCCCCAGGAAACACAGAGTCACATAGTCCCACACATAGAGTCACAAGCAATCCGAAACACAGACACACATAGTTACAAACACAGTCACATACTCATTTCTGTAAAAGACATGCATTCACACATGAGTAGTGATACAAAACCGTTCATCTCATTGCACACTGTACTTTATGAATTCTAAATAAGAAAACGTGGTTATATTTCATTCTCTTGGATTCCATATGAAATAAATATGTGGCCTGGAAGCAACTATTATTTCAACACTGACCACACTCTGTGAAGATCAGCATTTGGGTTTCTCAGTCCATTTGGTAGTAGCTCAAATTAGGGGTCTGATCCCAACATTGCTAGATTGTTATGAATTAAACACACACACACACACACACACACACACACACACACACACACACACACAATTGAAGTAATAGTGGAAACCTTCCAACAGAAAATATCCAAGGGCCTAATGGACTCAAGGGTGAGTTCTACCAGAATTTCAAAGAAGAATTGATCACTTTTTAATCAAATCTTCTTAAACTCTTCCAAGAATTAAAAGAAGAGGCAACACTTCAAAAGAGATTTATTGAGTTGAACATTACACTGATACCAAGCCATGTAATGACACACAAAAATGACAGATCAGTGTCCCAGAGGAACATAAATGCAAAAATCTTCAATGATACTCTAGGAAATGTACCAGCACACAGATACCATGATCAAGTGGGATACCGTACCACCATGTAAGGATGGCTCAACGTTTGTAAATCAGAAAATGTGATACATCTCATCCAAAGAATGAAGGATACAGTATACCATCATATAATTAGATACAGAATAAAGCCTTTAAAATTGAAAATCGCTTCAGACTTACAATTTTTAACAGATTAGGTGTACAAGTGATGGAACTCAATATAATAAAGGCCACATTTGCGACACCAAGTGACATCATTCTACACAGAAAATTTCAAAGCTTTTCTTCTTTCTTAAGGACCAAGACAAAGGCTCTCCTGTGACTACTTATATTCATCAAAGCTAGAAGTCCTTGTCAGAATAATTTGATAAGAAAAAGAAATGTAAAATGTCTAAATCAGAGAGAAACAAGTTAAAATATTTTCCTTATCTGTATGCAGATGACATGATCTTGTACATAGAAAACCCTAAAAACTGTATGAGAAGCTAATAGAACTAGAATTCAGGAAAGATATAAGGTACAAAACCAACACACAAATGGCTTGTGCCCCTGCACCCTCTCAACAAAGTGTCATCACGACCCTAGGAAATATGTGGTCTGTTTCAGAAGAAAGTGAGAAAAGAAAATGAGAACTGACTAAACATCAAGGAAATGACAACCTAAAGAAACAAGAATCCTGGACCTGTGTGTCCACAGTCTTGGTTAATGCCCCATAATGTTCCCAGGTAGCTTTCCCCCCAATGTGGCATTGAGTCAGGGGCAGGTTTCAGTTAACCCCATCATTGATGGATATGGTCACATTTGTCCCAAGGGGCAAAAGCAGACATCAGGTTTCCAATAACAGGATTTTCATAACTTAAACATAATTACCCCCTCATCTTTACCTACAACTTCACCACAACATCCTAGTTTTGACTGAATTTCATCTATATCACCAATGATAGACACAAGTCTCACAAGTGAGCATACAGAATAAACTCCACAAAGGAGGCTGTGCAGCGGCTACACATCAAGCACCAAATGCCCCTGAAGGACGATGAACCAGGATCTCTGTCTTGTGTCCCTAAAGTTCATATTTTTAACTCCCAGGGACACACACAGAAGCTCCTCTCTCCCCCAACACTTGGACCACTGGCTCTAGGTGAACACTTTGGTCTTAGTTTATTCTCTGCTCATTTTGTATGGAAAATAGTGTCAGATAAAACGTCCTGTCTCCTGAACATGAACTTCCTGCACTTTTACTTCTTTCTTGCATTATGAAGGTTGCTTTCTCTTGGTTTCAATACTGGTGACTGCAAAAGGCATCTCTCATTTTAAACCTTCTCTCTTCTTTGCATGAAAACTTTATCTCCTGGGTCTTTGTACAGGTCACCTGCAGCAGTTAAATCCAGTGGGGAGAGCACAGGCCCAGATGTGGAAGGTAATTCTTAATAAACAGCACCTTTGGACATGTCACACTCTAAGACCATGTCCATAATATCAGTGTCTAACTCTAGAGCCCCCTATATAGTAGGAGGACATGCAAATAGGGGCCCCTCTGCTCATAAATCCAGCTCAGCCCTCACCTTGCAGGTCTGTGACAGGAGCCCAGCCCTGGGATCCCCAGTGTTCTCATTGCCAGATCAGGACTGAACACAGATCACTCACTATGGAGTTTGGGCTCAGCTGGGTTTTCCTTGTGGCTTTTTAGGAGGTAATTTTTGGAGAGCTAGAAACACTGAGCGTGGAGTGGACATGAGTGAGAGAAACAGTAGATGTGTAAGTGTTTCTTGACCAGGAGGTCTTTGTGTTTGCAGGTGTCCAGTGTGAGGTGCAGCTGGTGGAGTCCGGGAGAGGCTTCGTGCAGCCTGGGAGACTCTGAGACTCTCCTTTGCAGCCTCTGTATTCACCTTCAGGAGCTATGGGATGAGCTGGATCTGCCAGGATTCAGGGAAGGGGCTAGAGTGGCTGGCAGTTTTATGGAATGATGGAAGTCAGAAATACTATGCAGACTCTGTGAAGGGCCGATTCACCATCTCCAGAGACAACGCCAAGAACATGCTGCATCTTCAAATGAACAGCTTGTGAGCCCAGGACATGGCAATGTATTACTGTGTGAGAGACACAGTGAGGGGAAGTCAGACACAAACCTCCCTGCAGGAGAGGGTGTGACCACCAGGGGGCGCTCAGGATCCCTGAACACAAGGACCATCCCAGCAGCAGGTGCAGTTGGAGGATTAGGTGGGTTTCATGTGTGGTTACCTCTTTGTGTTACAGTTTCCCTCAGGGAACCTCTGGATTCCTGACTCTGCTCTTACCTCTGATGTCTCTGAGTTTAAAAGTCTGTTGTAAAGAGAGACAACTTTCTCACATGGACAATAAGCAGTGAGTGTCTTTCAAACACTCTTTTGTCCAAATCACAATTAATGGTCAAATTTGCTGACCCTCGTCCCCTAAATCTAACCAGAGACTCTGATTACTAAACAGTGCAGTTCACCTGAATGCTGGACAGTGGCCACCACAGGTATGTGAGCCCGAAGTTAGAGAAGAAGGACCCTGGTGGTACTGGGTATTGAATTATCATCAGGCTCATAGCTCAGAGAGTAGGTGACACTGGACAGAGGAAGAGATACCCACAGCAGCTTGGTGCAGATGTCCAGGTTGATGACAAATACATACACCAAGGGGCATGGAATGCTTATTTTGCACATTGTTGAAATCTATGGGAAGCACAGGAAAGGCCCTTTAAGAAGTCAGACCTGATTTTATGGAGCGAGGAAAGGAGACTGGCTCAGGGATTTTATTTTGTTGAACTGGTGGGGAAGGGGAGGAATTCTTCTTACAGAGCCTTGTGTGGTTTCAACCTCTTATTGACATCTGGAGAATAGACCCAATGTTCCTTTTCAGATTCCCATGTGAGGCCAAGTGAGAAGAAGCAGGAAGGAGCCATCAGTTTTCTGTAATCAAATGGAAAAGAAAATAAAGTGTGGCTACATATTTTAATTAACAATTATAAAAATTGAGCAACCTTTGAGATAAACAGCCATTGTATGTGTATAACACCAACTTATACTATAACTGAGAAAAATAATTATAAATAGGCAAATTATGATGATAATTGTGGTGGTGGTGGTGGTAGTGAGGGTGGTGATGATGACCATAACATTGTACAGGGGTTATGGTCCATTGTCTTGGGTGGTATCTCTCCTCTATCCAAGGCCATCAGCTGCTTGCAAGGCCCTTTATCAAATTTTAGGTGAGGCTGTTGTCATTTCAATTTCCAATGACATCAAGAGAGGTGACGCCAGCTTTTATTATTTGCTAAAAAGACATTGTGTGTGGATAACCATCACATCTACAGAATATGAGGGCAATTATAAGTAAGCAAATTGCGTTGATGCTGCTGCAGATGCTACTGATGCTCCTGATGATGATGGTGAAGAAAATGAATTGAGAAAGAGGTCTTGGTCAAATGAAATGAAAGCTCCTCATACAGACACACCATCACTATGGCTCCTCCAGTGAGGGGTGTTAACTCTTCAATGTAAGTGTTGAGAGATTTCTTAAATGGAATCCAAAATTTGCAGGCATTAGTGATTCATGGTAAGACCGTGTGAGTAATGATACAAAGATGTCCAAGTGGGACTCTCCGGGACCTGGGAAGGTGTTACCTTCTAGAACAGAGACACTGAGATGTGTATGTAGGAGTCAGGGATCCTCTTCCCACCAGTTTGCAATGACACATTACTTGTTTCTCTTGATCCCTACCTGCAGAATCTTTAATGATTCTATTTCTAACAAACTCCTGCTCAGCATTATTCAGGTATTTCCTATGATGATACAAGCTGTCTCTATTATGCCCTGCACTTCCTTCTGGGCCTTCATTGGAGGAGGTATTAAACCCACATGTCCACTAACTCTGTCATGAACATCAGGCATATCTCTCTCATGTGACTCAAAACAGTCCAGCTTCCTTCCCTCACCCAGTGTCACAGTCACGTCCAGATCTATAGGTAGTTTGGAAACCTGATGTCTGCATCAGGTTCCCAGCAGCGCTCCCCTGGTACCAGAACCTGCTCCAGTCCCTGTGGCTGCTGTAGCCAATCAGCATGGACAGTGGAGGCTCAGCATTTTCTGGGGAGTTCTTTGTAAAATCACCCCAAACAGGTCCCAATAAAGAAAATATTGTTAAATAAACCTTGGTTAAATTTAAAAACATGTGTCCCATCAAAGATTCCATTGTGCAAATAAAAAGACAAACATCAACATAAAGAATGTATTTCCAAATTATATGTCAGATGGCAGGATGTACACATTATACATTAAGTTTGTTATATGTTTGTGGGAGAGCCCAGCACCCTCTGACCACAGTGACTCTCCATCGGAAGAGCAGAAGGAGGGTGGGAGTGAGGGGTTTCTCTCAGGGTTGATGTTCCCTTTCCTGTTCGAAATTATATGATAGGAATTCTCTTCACTAACCTCCCTCTGAACCTGACATCACTGAAAACACTAGACTGAGAAAACAGGTCATTCTCCTTCCATCATCATTTCAACATATGAATGATTCTACTTTTGTTTATTTTATTTTCTCCACTTAAAGCTATGACTACTTCTGATGTAAGTAGTCTGGGATCTTTGCAATAGGCCATGGGCTTGCATAAAGGAAGATTTTGCACAGAAGTTGTAGACAGAGTCACAAAATTCACAGCATCAATGCAATTCTTCTAACATCAGGACCAAGACCAAGGCACCCCAGTGACTACTTCTATTGAACAAAACTGGAAGTCCTTGTCAGAATAATTTGGCAAGAAAAAGAAATAAAAAGTCGCTAAATCACAAAGAAGCCCATAAAATATCTCTCTTTAACTCCATGGATCTGACATGATCTTATATATAGAAAACCCTGAAGATGTCACGAGAAAACTGATAGAACTAGAAAGTGAACTCAGGAAAGATATAAGATACAAAACCAACACACAAATGGCTTGTGGCCCTGCACATTCTCAACAAAGTGTCTTCATGACTTTGGGAAATAAGTGTGGCTGTTTCAGAGAAAGTGAGGGAATAAAACTTGAAGTGGCTAAACAACAAGGAGATGACAACCTAATGAAGCAAGAACCCTGGAAGTGAGAGTCCTCCATCTTGGTTAATCCCCCATCATGTTCCCAAGTAGCTTTCCCCCCAGTGAGGCACTGAGTCAGGTGCAGGTTCCAGTTGACTCCATCATGTGAGAACATGGTCACATTGGTCCAAAGGAGCACAGGCAGACATTAGGTTTCCAATCATAAGATTTTCATGACCTAAACTTAATTACCCCTACTCTTTACCTGCATCTTCACTACCAAATCCTAGTTCTGACTGAGTGTCACCTACATCACCAATGATAGAAACGGGTCTCACAAGTGACTCTAGAATATGAAAAAGAAATGAGGGCAGTGCAGCTGCTGCACATCCAGCACCAAACTCCCCTGAAGAGAGAGGACTGGGAGCTCTATCTGTGTCTCTATAGCTCATGCGTCTAGTTCCCAGGGACCCACACAGAGGCTCCTCTCTCCCCCAGCACTTGGTCCACAGGCTCTGGGCTCACACTCTGGGCTTAGTTGATCCTCTGATCACTTTGCAGTGTAAATAGTGTCAGATGGAACTTCCTGTCTCCTGAACATGAACCTCGTGCACTTTTACGTGTTTCTCAGGTTGTGAGATTTGATTTCTCTTGATTGTCATTACTGGTGAATGTCAAAGGCATCTGTCATTTTAAACCTTCTCCTTGTTTTTATGAAAATTTTCTCCTCAGGGTCTTTGTTCAGGTCTCCTGCATCAGTGGGGTCCACAGGGAGGGCATAGGCCAGATGTTGGGTTCACTGTTAACATGTGGACACTTGGTCAAGCTCTATACCTACTTAGAATTTAGTATTTAGTTATTGAAATGTTATCATGACCACAATCCTCCCCCAGAACACTCTCACCTGCACGGAGGCACTGATCTCCCTGTAGGTCTCCAACCCCAAAGCTCCCTATATAGCAGGAGGATATGCAAATAGGGCTCTCTCTGTTCATAAAAACCAGCCCAGCCCTGAACCTGCAGCTCTGGGACAGGAGCCCAGCCCCGGGATCCCCAGGTGTTCTCATTCCCAGATCAGGACTGAACACAGGCCACTCACCATGGGGTTGGGGCTCAACTGGGTTTTCCTTGTTGCTATTTTGAGAGGTAATTTATGAAGAAGGAGAAACACTGAGTATTTTGAGTGGATATGAGTGAGAGAAACAGTGGGCATGTGAGAGTTTCCTAATGAGGACATTTCTGTGTTTGCAGGTGTCCAGTGTGAGGTCCAGATGAAATGTCCATTCCATCCCCCCCATACTCCATTGGGGGTCTTCCTCCCCATGAGGCCAAAGCTCCCTCCCCCTCGGGTGTATCCCCTAAGGGAGGTTGCAGGACCACAGGGCATCATGAAGGTCCATGTCCCATTTTCCTGCCCAGAACTCACACAAATAGAAAAGAGATTGGGGTCCTTCTCAGATGATCCAACCAAATTTACAAAATAATTTAAATATTTAACTCAAGCATATGGTGTGGCTTATCAAGATGTCTATGTCATTCTCACTTCCACAACCACTCCGAGGAAAAGGATTGCATCTGGTCAGCTGCTACAGCTCACACCAACAAATTATTCACTGAAAATCCAGACAAATTTAGGGAATGCAAGGCACAAATGCAATTCTAACAGCCAATCAGGAGCTTTCCTCAGATATGAAGATGATAGCCCATGCCCTCACTTGTCTTTTATTTATTTTTTAATATATATTTTTATTGATTTTTTTACATAGAAGAAGGGAGAGGGATAGAGAGTTAAAAACATCGATGAGAGAGAACCATCAATTCAGCTGCCTCCTGCACACTCCCTACTGGGGATGTGCCCGCAACCAAGGTACATGCCCTTCACCAGAATTGAACCTGGGACCCTTGAGTCATAGGCCGATGCTCTATACACTGAGAGAAATCGGTTAGGGCCCTCACTTGTCTTTTAGAGGGAATGTGAAAGGCGGGATTAAAAGCCGTCAATTGTGACAGTCTCAGAAATCACCAAAAATCCAGATGAAAATCCTGCTGCCTTTCTAAACCGCCTCACGGAGGCCTTAGTAAAATATACCAATATAGACCTGCATCCCTCAAGGGAGCCCTCTTTCTCCATACCCATCTCATCAGCCAATCAGCACCAGATATTCTCAAAATACTACAAAAATTAGAACAGGGCCCTCAGTCACCCCAGCAAGAACTTGTACAGGTTGCTATTAAAGTTTTTAAAAAACAGATAGGAAGAAAAGGGACAGGCAGAAAGGCAAAAGGAAAGAGAGAGAGGAAAGGGAGGCGGCCTGTGAGAAGGCCAGACTGGAAAGAGATGATGCCCACTATATGCTGCTGCCTCCTCACTAAGAGTGCCCAAACAGGGTTGCAGTGAGAGAGTGAAGCGCCCCACTGAGGCGGGAACCCCACCCCATCCCTGCTTCCCCTGCTGCAAGGAGGGTCACTGGGCCAGTTCCTGCCTCAGCAGAGACTTCCTCCAGCCCTTCAACATTCTCTGAGAGATGGAATTACACAGGCGCAAGCAAATTCCCCTCCCAGATGGATTCTCAGTATCAGGGCTCCCGGACCTAGTGGTGTATATTAGTAGCTGACCAGATCAGGTTCCCACACAGCCCTGGCTCTAACCATCACTACTGCGGAAACCCCTGGTAATCTTAAAGGTAGCAGGTAAACCCACATCTTTCATCTTAGATATAGAGGCAACATACTCAGTCCTGCCTGGATACTTGGGCTCATCCTCCCTCCCCCTATCTCTGTTGTAGGCATAGAAGGTAAGTGTACTCGCCAACTTAGCACCCCACCCCTCCCTGATATCCAGCCAGACTTTCACACACCTCTTCCTAGTTTTGCCCAGCTGTCTCACGCCCTTGCTAGGATGGGACATTTTAGCTAAAATAGGTACATCCCTCCTCATCCTGGGGCCCAAAAAGCACTCCCACATAGTCCCAAAGGGTCCTTCTCCTTGCCATAGGGGATGTACTCTCTGACCCTACCACCTCTTTGCTCCCACCATGGATGACCCAAGTAAATCTCTGTGTTTGGGATACCTCTCATCCTTCTATAGCCTCTCATCATCCCATCATACAGGTAACACTCAAACTCCAGGGAAATTTCCCAAAAAAGCTCAATGTCCACTAACCTCAGGCTCTGCTTGGCCTCAAACCTATTACTGACCAACTTCTCTCTTCCAACCTGTTCAGGGAGGTAGCCTCCCCAGCCAAAACTGCCATACTCACTGTAAAGAAATCTAATGGCTCCTATACCTTAATTCAGGACCTTAGGGCAATCAATGAAGCCACCCTACCCATCGCCCCGAGGGTACCCAGCCCTTACTCTATACTCTCTCAAATACCACCCGACACCACCCACTGCATGGTGTTAGATCTGAAGGACACTTTCTTCACCATCCCCCTTAGTCCTAACTCACAGGATCTGTTTGCATTCACCTGGACTGATTCCATTACTGGGATCACTAGTCAACTAACCTGGACAGTTCTCCCCCAGGGTTGTTGAGACAGTCCTCACCTCTTTGGCCAAGCACTAGCCTCTGATTTGCAGCAGCTAAATCTCTCCCCTAGCACCCACCTACAGTATGGAGATGATCTCCTATCTTGGTGGAATATGTACTTTATCAAAGGTCATTTATTTTCACTAAGGCTTGGTGTCAACATATATTTGGGGGTGGAGGGATTCGATCTCCAATGGTATCTGAAGAGTAGATGCCTGCTTTCTTTTCTGATGAAAAGGAATTGTGTGTGGACAATCAGTATGTCTATAGAAAATGAGAAGCATGATTATAAGTAAGCAAATTGTGATGATGATGATGATGATGATGATGATGATGATGACAATGAGGATGATGGACTGAGACAGGAGCCCTAGTCTAATGGAATGATGACTCCTCATACAAACACATCATCACCATGACTTCTCCAGTGAGGCGTATCCATCCTTCCCTCTAAGTGTTGACAGATTTCATAAATGGGACCCCAATGAATTATGCAGCTTGGATGATCCACGGTGAGACCAGTTCAGTAATGAGCCCAAAGGTGTCCATGTGCAGATCTCCTGGACCTAGGAAGGTGTTACCTTCTAGAAGAGAGACACTAGGAATGTACATGTAGGAAACAGGGGCCCTGTTCCCATCACTTTACAGTGACACATTGCTTATTTCTCTTGATCCCTACCTTCAGAATGCTTAATGTTTCTACTTGTCACAAACTCCTGTTCCTAATTATTCAGGTATTTCCTGCAATGATACAAGCTGTCTCTGTCATACCCTACACTTCCCTGTGCGCCTTTATTGGTGGAGCTTTCAACCCACATGTCCAGTAACTCTGTCAATGAATATCAGTCATATCTCTGTCATCTGACTCAAAACAAGCTTTCTCACCTCACCCAGTTCCACAGTCACGTCTAGATTTATGGGTAGTTTCCAAGCAGCACCCCTGGTACCAGGACCTGCTCCAGTCCCTGTGGCTGCTGTAGCTGATCACACGGACAGTTGAGGCTCAGAATTTTCTGGGTATTTCTTTGTAAAATCACCCAAAACAAGTCCCATTAAAAATAGTGATGAATTGAATTTTAATAAAAGTAAAATCATTTGTCCCACCAAATATCCCATCAAGGAAATTAAATGGCAGGCTTAGCGAGAGACTATCTCTACAAATCAAGTGCCTGATGGAGAATGTGTGCATTACACATTAAGGATGTTTTATGTTATGAGGGAGAGCCCAGTATGCTCTCACCTCAGTGAGCATATCTGGGGAAAGAGCAGAGGGAGGCAGAGAGTGAGGGATTCCTTACAGGGTTGAAGTTCCCCTTCCTGTGAGAGAAACTATGGTAGGAATTCTTCAATTTTCCTCACTCTGAACCCCAACATCACTTATAACACTAGACTGAGAAATCAGGTCACTTAACAGGCTGCCATATCATTTCAATATATGAAAGATTCTCAATGGTACACATGCATAATCACTGTTTTTATTTCCAATTACTTCTTCAGGTTAAAACATGATTATTTTGGATGTTATTAGTTTGGGGTCTTTGCAATAAGCCATGGGATTGCATAAGGGAAGATTTTGCACAGTGTGTTATAAAACATAAAAAAGTTCCAACATCAAGAATTAAGGGAATCCCTTTGTCCTGTGGTTGGGAAGCATTTACTCATATCAAAGTAACCTCATAAATGAAGACATTGTGACAGAAAAAATGGCAGTGCTTTTCAAATGGCTTGCACCAAGGTGAACATAATTAGTATATAAAATGACAATGATAAACATTTTTAATTGTAGGTATATGTAAGTGTTGGATTTCAGAATCTAAACAAATGGTAATCCCTATGAAATTTGTTTGAAAGATGAATGAAAATTTACCAATGTAACCTACTCATCTAGTCCAACATTTCTTCTGCTCAGGAGAGGTTGTCCTTGATCTAATTCCAATGAGTCTCATGATCCAAGTGGGCCCCATTCCATGAGTAACCTGTTGAGTGAGGTCAAGGAAAGAAATGCCTCAACATGGGAACCAAAATGACAAGAGAATGCCTACCTCAGTACCTCTACTTATAAGGGAAATGCTGAGCCACATGCAAATTTCTCTTCAAGCTCCAGGGTACATCCTCTCCTGGGCTGTGCAGGCTCACAGCCCTCTCCTCACACAGGGCTGAGGTCTCTGGGAAGGCAGAGCTGTGGTCAGAAGAAGATGAGACTGCTGGGTCTTCTCCTGTGCCTGGTGACAGCCCCCCAATGTGAGGTCTCAGGGTCAGACAGGGGTCCTCGGATGGCTATGACTGCACGTGAATGACAGGGACTGATGCTCCTTGTCTCCAGGTGTCCTGTCCCAGGTGCAGCTGCAGGAGTCGGGTCCAGGACTAGTGAAGCCCTCGCAGACCCTCTCCCTCACGTGCGCGGTCTCTGGATTCTCCATCACAACCAGTAGTTATGACTGGACCTGGATACGCCAAGCCCCGGGGAAGGGGCTGGAGTGTACGGGATGCATAAATCATAACGGAGACACTAAGTACAGACCCTCCCTCAAGAGCCGAATCTCCATCTCCAGAGACACGTCCTAGAACCAGTTCTCCCTGCAGCTGAGCTCTATGACCACTGAGGACACAGCTGTGTATTACTGTGTGAGACACAGTGAGGGGAAGTCAGTGTGAGCCCAAACACAAAGTGCCCTGAGGGAGACAGTAGGGCTGGGCTGCAGGGAGCACTCAAGACACGAGGGGGCGCTCAGGACCCACAGCACAGAGAATAGCCCTGGGAGCTGGGGCAAAGGGAGCAGGGAGGGAGGGGCCTTCCTATTGGGCGCAGGGATTTCCTCTCAAGCTCTCAGTTGCCTCCAGGGATGATTCTTCTTTCTCATATTCTCACCGCAGTCAACAATGAAGGAGGAACATAGTCTGTTTGCAGGTGACATGTTGGCAGTGATGAGGACTCTCCTTCATCAAGTCTTTGCATTTTCTTATTTCTCTTTTCTTCTGCAAGGAGACCATGCTGAATGCTCTCCTCGTCCTGGGTTTGTGAAACCCTTCCCACCAAGAGAGACCCCAGTGCAGCCCAGGCCCCTGTTTGCTGAGCTCAGGCCCTGTGACCCAAAGGCCCATCTGTCCCCACGTTTCCCTCTGACAGGTCCACCTGGGCCACCTGGATCATCCCCTAGCACCTCCCACTCAGCTCTTTATTCTCTCTACCTCATGCTTCCCTCCTGGTCCTCATTCACTCAGTTGGATGTGCAAACCCATCCCAATGTCTGGTTTCAACGATTAAAAAACTTTTAGTCTGATTTCCTTTGTTTCCCTCTGAAGGGGACCCTTGTGGTTACAGGAATGTCCCAGCAGGTGGCCAGGGTAATCCTCATGTTAGCACCCTTAGCTCCCTCGTTCCCAGCTTAACCATGTCTGCAAAGTCCTGTCATATAAGGACACCCACAGGCCCAGCGATGAGAACCTAAATATTCCTGATATCAGGTTCCAGCCATCACAGTCCCCTGAGATTCAGAGCCTCCAGAGCCCCTCAGGAATCTGGGGATGGGTTCCCTTCCTGGGAACTGGAAGTTGTGTGTGTGAGAGTGTGAGTGTGCATGTGTGTGTGTGCAAATGTTAATTTGCACCTTTGTAACTGTGTGCAGGGTGTGTTCACATGTGTGTTTTAACCTTGTCTTGAGTCTCCCACAGCTCACAGAACAAGGGCCTTCCCACATGTAAAGAGAACCAGGCTCCAGGGAAAGCCCAGTACAATAGCCTCAAGGCTTTTATCTTGGTGAGATGGTAGGAGAGGAGAGGAATTCTGCTTCCAGGGGCTTGTGTGGTTTCAATCTCCCAATGACATCTAAAGACAAAACCATGGTTTCTTATCGGATTTCTGGTGTGTGGCATGTGGAGAGGCAAAAATAAGACATCAGTTATCAGCAGTCAAACAAAAAATATGAATAGATACAGAATAAAGTCTTTACATTGAAAATTGCTTCATCAAAACAACAATGACGAACTATCTCACACCTTTCAGAATGACTATTATTAACAAACTAGAGGCCTGTTGCATGAAAAGATTCATGCAATAGGCCTTCCCTTCCCCTGGCTGCCGGCACCAGTTTTCCTCTGGTACCTGGGACCCTGGCCTTCGCTCTGACTGGAGCCGCCTTCAAGCCTTTTGCTGCTCAGGCCGGCCAGAGCCACCTTCAGGCTTGGTTCTGCCTCTTCGCGCCTATGTATGCAAATCAACCGCCATCTTTGTTGGTGGTTAATTTGCATATAACTCTGATTAGCCAATGGTGGGTGTAGCAAAGGCATGGTCAATTTGCATCTTTGTCTATTATTAGATAGGATCAACAAACAACAAGTTCTGGAGAGGATGAGGAGAAAAAGGAATACTTGTGCACTGCTGGTGGGAATGCACCCACTATGGAAGAGAGTGTGGAGTTTCCTCAAAAAGTTAAAAATGGAACTCCCATTTGACCCAGTGATCCCACTTCTAGGAATATACCCCAAGAAACCAGAAACACCAATCAGAAAAGATATATGCATCCCTATGTTCATAGCAGCACAATTTACCATAGCTAAGATTTGAAAACAGCCTAAGTGCCCATCAGCAGATGAGTAGATTAGAAAACTGTGGTACATCTACACAATGGAATACTATGCTGTTGTAAAAAAAAAAAGAGGAATTATTACCATTTGAAACAGCATGAATGGAACTGGAGACCATTATGCTAAGTGAAATAAGCCAGTCAATGAAAGAAAAATACCACCATGATCTTCACTCATTTATGGATAATAAAATACCATTATAAATTGATGAACAAAAAT
>NW_005871747.1:207659-212694 GCF_000147115.1 Myotis lucifugus | reverse complement strand
CCTCAGACGTACTGACCGCAGCGCCAAGGCATCCAGACACTATTCCTTCTAATACCCTATTGTTTTTTTCCTATCTCTATCCATGGGGGGGGGGGGTCGTGGGGCAGGGTCTACGGCCAACGGGCAGTGGGGGGGGGGGGTAGGAGAGCCAGGGGAAGGTCAAGGGGAAAAAAAGGAGACATATGTAATACTCTTTGTAATACTTTAAGCAATAAAACAAAATTTTAAAAAAAGAAAATTGCTTCAGAATTGCAATTCTTAACAGATTAGGTGTAGAAGAGATGGACCTCAATATAATAAAGGCCACATTTGAGAAGCCAACAAGTGACATCATGCTACACAGAGAAAATTTCAAAGCTTCTCTTCTCACTTCAGGACCAGGACAAGGGCTCCCCTCTGATTACTTCTATTTATCAAAACTAGTAGTCCCTGTCAGAATACTTAGACAAGAAAAAGAAATTTAAAATATCTATATCAGACAGAAACAAGTTAAAATGTTTCTCCTCGTCTGTATGCAGATAGCATGATCTTGTACATAGGAAACCCTAAAAACTGTATGAGAAGCTAATAGAACTGGAATTCGGGAAAGGTATTGCCAGAAGCCAGTCCGTCCTTGCTGCTTGACACAGTCGCTGCAGGGAAGAATCATCTGCACAGCATATGTTTCAAGGGACCTGGCATACTTTTCTTAATATGTTTGCTCCACTTCTTAGCGCTATGTGTTCTAATCAGGACCACCTCCCTGAGAAAGGTTGTATCTCCAGGTGGGGATGTTTCCTTGGAGTTAGGGATAACAGGACTAAGGATGGGAATAAATCAGTAAAACCCCTTAACTAAGTGCCTGGCGGGTAGTTAATCACCTTAACTATGAACAAACACACTTAAGCTACATAATCTTTACTTAGGCCATAGAATAGGATAATCTCCTTCAGTTACTTCCTTGTAGCTCAACAGAACAGTAGAGTAGTGACCTTGGAATGGAGATAACAAACTAGCCCTAACCTTTGGAATAGAATCGGTAGGATTAAAATCAACAGAACTAGATGGAGATGGGATTTTTGGCAACAGTCAGATAAGAAACTATGAACATGAAACAAGGAACTGTAGAAGGTCAAGGGAAGACCCAAAACATACCATGATGTGAATATAGAGGCATGATTATAGGATCAAATGGTATAAATACAGATGTAACAGGAGAATAGAGAACCTGGCAATGCTGATCATCTGAACGCTGTCTCCATGTCCTCCATTCTTCGCCGACTCCATTCACACCTTTGGGAACCCCTGGACCGCTGGGGCTGGACCCTGGCAAAGTATGAGATACAAAACCAAAACACAAACGGCTTGTGCACCTGCACCCTCTCAATAAAGTGTCTTCAAGGCTCTAGGAAATATGTGTGGCTGTTTCAGAGGAAAGTGAGGGAAGAAAACATGAACTGGTTACACAACAAGGAGAAAACAACCTAATGAGACAAGAGCTCTGGAAGTGCGTGACCTTGGTCTTGGTTCATTCCCAACCAAGTTCCCAGATATCTTTCCACCTAATTTGGCACTGAGTCAGGTTCAGGTTCCAGTTGACCCCCCCATCATGTGGGGACATGGTGACAGTGGTCCCAAGGGGCACATGTATAAGGGTTTGGCTGGTGACTCAGACTGTGCAAGAATTCACAACTAAATGGAGAGATACAGAGAGGACTTTTATTTTACTTTCCAAAAAGAGAAAGATCTTGTGTATCTCTCATTAGTCAATACAGGGCAGGGGAAAAAAAACCTGGCTTCCACTTTACAGGAACAATGGCTGCTGTTGCTAGGTGACGAGGAAGGGAGGATTTGGGACTGAAGTTGGGCAGATACCAGGGGGATTTTCTTATAAAGTTTCATTGTGTCACTTTCCAACAGACAGTCTGGCAGATGTCCCAGGGAGGTGTCTCATCAGTACTTTCCCCAAGCCTGTAACATGCTTAACGAACAAAGTATGAGGGTTTACAAGGAGGCTTGTTTGAAGGGGACGGGTGATGGTAACTTTCTACTAACCAGAGACTCCTTGGTGGGAATGAACCCTGAATTCTGAAAACACCAGAGAGGGATGCAAGAATGTAGCCTTGAGAGTAGCTCCTCTTGTACCTCAGTTTGAACAGAAGGGCTGTTTGAATCAGAGGAGCTAACAATTTTGGGTTTTAATGATCAGGAGATTCTCTTAAATTATGGTGGCCACTGGAATGAAACAGAAAGGCCCCTTTCCTTTCATTACAATCAGTTTTCAGATCACAACATTTTCATGACCTAAACTTAATTATTTCTAAACTAGAAGCCCGGTGCATGAAAATTTGTGCACTCGGGGGGTCCCTCAGACCAGCCTGGACCCTCTTACAATCCGGGACCCCTCGGGTAGGGTTCCTAGGCCTGAGACCAGGGCCTGTAGGGGCTTTCCTTCCCCCTGCTTCAGGCAGCTTGCCTCACTCCCGCCACTGCCACTGCTTGCCGTCTGTGCAGTGCTGCCCCCCCAACCCCTGCTACCAGTGGCCTCCCTCTGTAGGCAATGCGCTGGGGTGCAATGGCTTGGCTGGGCCTCCCTCTGTTGAGCAATTGCTGGCCGGCTGCACACCTGACACAGAGTTTCTGCTGGTGTCCTGGGACTCCCTCTTTCTTTGTTTGGGGGTAAGGCCAGCCAGGTGAAGGGCCATGCTGGTTCTAGTCTCTGGTCATTTGGTTCATTACGCTTATGGTGGCTGGCCTTTTATTATATAGGATCATTACTCATATCTTCATAAAACAGACCAGTTTATAACTGAGATTCTTCTATATCCCAACATATGAAACTGGATTTACTACAGAGTCTAGAGAATAAACACAACGAAGGAGTCAGTGCAGCTGCTACATGTCCAGCACTAAACTCTGCTGAATGAACAGATCCCAGGAGCTCTGTCTGTGTCTCTATAGTGCATGCTTCTGGTTCCCAGGGACCTGCACAGAAGCTCCTCTCTCCCCCAACATTTGGTCCACGGCTCTAGGCTCACACTCTGGTCTTAATTTATCCTCTGATCACTTTGTAGGGAAATTAATGTCAGAGGGAACTTCCCGTCTCCTGAACATGAACCTCCTGGGCTTTTAATTCTTCTTCCAGTTGTGAGGGTTGGTTCACCTTGGTGTGTTCATTACTGGTGACTGTCAAAGGCATCTCAGTTATACTTTGACCTCTATTTTCTTGTATTAATTGCTCAAAGTTTTATTTTGATGCACAGTATGAGAAACGGGCTTTTAAAACAACTAAATTTTATGGAAAATGAAGAGCAAATAAATTAGACCCATGTTAAAGTTAAAGGTCAGCTAAATGTCTAAACTTAAGGCTGCCAGGTCCATAGATAAACTTTGATTCCACAGTCTTTTTAAGAAGCCGAAGTCCTGCCCTAACCAGTTTGGCTCAGTGGAAGAGAGTCAGCCTGTGGACTGAAGGGTCCAGGTTCCAATCCAGTCAAGGGCATGTACCTTCCTTGCGGGCATATTCCCTGTAGGGGGTGTGCAGGAGGCAGCTGATTGATGTTTCTCTCTCATTAATGTTTCTAACTCTCTATCCCTCTCCCTTCCTCTCTGTAAAAAATCAATAAAATATATTTTAAAAGAATAGAAATAGGAACACTCTTTTAAAAAAAATTTAAAAAAAGTTGAAGTCCTTCGAACAATGTTACTATGAACTGGTCCAGAGCATAACAACAGATAGGAAAGCTTAACAAGGGGGGTGATCAGGACACCTTTCCTTGGTGCTGCTTTGATGATGTCATCTACATGCAGCATCCCCTCTGCTGCTTCAGCTGCACGCAGATGAACCTGCACTTCACTTGGACACTGTCTGTGATGCCCAGCACTGCCATCCAATAGCACCTCCCTTCATATCCTGTCCAGCAGTTGTATTGCCTTCATGATGGGCAGCTCAGAGCTGTGCCACCAGATCTGCACTGTCACAGCCTGCTTTGCCAGCTCTAACAGTAGGCAACATTCTCAGTGCTTGATTCTAAGACTCCATTGCAACAGCTTCTTTACCTGTTGTTTATTGGAAGCTGTGACACAGTATGAGCCATCAGCAGCTCAGAACAGCCTCCACATTAAACTGTTCTAGAAGCCTTCACAGTGTGTGCAAGAACACAAAGGGCATTATGCAAAGATCTTTCTGTTTCATCTAAAATGTGCTGAGTGGCACAGACGAAGAACAATAGTGTAAGCCTCACCAAGGGCTACCCCAGAAACATGAATGGGCATGTCTTCTTTAATCATGACTTCTTCAATTAGCTTGCAACTTCCAAGCTTCACTAGTTCTGGGTGGTCAAAGGTAGAGGCAAGTTCACCACCTGTGCCAAGAGCCAGGCATTCTACATGTTTAATATCCATACCCCAGCAGCCCCAAAAAGCAGATCAGGATAATTAAAAATTTATTGCCTGTTAATAAAGCAATTCATCCCATGCTTAAGCATACCTTCAACTTTCTCCTTCATTTTTTTCCTTTTCCGCTTGTTTTATTTTAGCAACCTTTGCTGTAGAATCAACCGTTACATGGGAACCAAATGCCTTTATTTTGTCAGTAGCCATACCAGTATTTGCAATAAGAATTTTAGTATTTTCAATTCCTCTTGGTTGATTAACTCCAATTTTGTACCCAACAGAAAGCCTTTATCTAAATAGGAATCCACCAGATTTCCTCCTATCTTGTTGATGACATGAATTGCCTTTATCTAAATAGGAATCCACCAGATTTCCTCCTATCTTGTTGATGACATGAATTGCCCTTCAATCAGAGAACAGCTTCTACAGCTAACTTTGTAGAGTGATCTTGTGATGAGTAAGAAGTTTTAAGGATAATGTTGTTCCTGAAATGTTCATTAAATCTTGGCAAGATTTATCTTCATCAGAACCATGATCAACTGCCGAATTGAACAGAACCTGTCTTGCTGCCTTGTTATTGATTTTTCTTTACCCACTGCGAGCCTGAATAAGGCATTACTTGCCTTCTGTGCCAGTCCCGCGATGAGTGCCTGAGATCAGA
>NW_005871747.1:183439-207559 GCF_000147115.1 Myotis lucifugus | reverse complement strand
TCTTCATACCTAGAGGTGGAAATACTTAGTTACATCTGGTAGCGCTAGTTGGCCCATCATCCTTGCTCTGCTCCTGTATGTCTAACTGCCTAATATATATATATATTCACTAAGATTATATATATATATATATATATATATATATATATATATATATATATATGTATATATAAAACACTAAGCAACCTGCAGGGCTCATGTCTGTCTAACTGCCTAATATATTACCTCAAGGATCCTGGCTCTGAATTCTTTTAGGGAAAATGGACGTTGAATTTCTTCTGTAGCTGCTTCGTGCTGAGGAGGGACGAATTTTCTCTCAGAGCCAAGAGATCCTTGCTGTCTGTCAGAGGGATGATGAGGCCTGGGCACAGAAGGAGGTGGGCTTGTGACCTGGCAGAGCCAAACTGTAACAAATGGTCTGGTGAAAGGGAAAGAAAACATTTCAGTTTTAATAACCTCTATTGAAATAGAATTTTTCTCCTCAAAATTACCTCTATGTTTATCAAAAAAAGCCAAATCAAGACCAATTTATCTATTGTATTCAATTTGGTCTGATCATTTGCATAAACAAAACAAGAATGGTAACTGACTACCTTTGCCTGAATTTCATGATTGAATCTTAATGTGCCCCAAAAGGCCAGGAAGCCAAGCCATCAGCTGCATCAGCTGCTGCAGTATCTGCTTAGTTAGGTGGAGTCCTCACCTGAAGTGGTTCTACCTGGGGCCATTTCCTAGGCTTTAAGGCCCATCTTAGTAGACCTCCTACTCATTGCGGCTCAGAGTGCATGGGGGTTCTGCAGGGAAGCAGAGGCGTCCTTATTGCTCCCCTTCTACTCTGACCTACCGCCAGTGATTGTAGGACATGGGCCTGATGCTCCAGAGCCAACCATTTAGAGTGCTCCCAAGCAGGATACCAGGCTTTTTCCGTGGCACTCTTATTGGCTTCAAGTTTTCAGAGTCCAGACATGTCTCTTTAAAACATGATACTACAGTCAAAGTTTTCAGTTAATAAAACCACTATTAGGAACCAGTCTTATTGAATCTGTGTAAAGAAATGTATTGTCATGATTTATTAAGCATTTCCAAATTTTAGAGGAATTATATAAGGAGAAAAATGTACTGACCTGCTTTAAGATCTTCTGATTTTCCTTGTCAGTCCTATTCGTGGACTCTTCAGAGTAATATAACTGTTTTAAAATGGCAAGAAGAAATTTACAATGTGTCCATATTCAAATAGACAATAACAGCTGTCGTGTAGTAGGGTTCCCCTTAGTTTACTTGTTCTCTCAGAAGGGAGTAAGGGAGCTTTATTTCTTTACAGGGTCTCACATGTCACAGGACCTCACAGGGTCTCTAATTCCTGTAACAGAGGGCTATACAAACATATTAGGGAGGGGATTAAAGTCTATTCTTGACCTTCCCACACAAAGCAAAATTGTCCTTGTCTCTCTGGAGTCATGTCTACAAAGACACAGGCATTATCTAAGTTTATTATACAGTTTTCTGCAGGCCACTATCAGGGCTGTGCGTTGTGGCCGGTTCTTCTTTCTAGCCACAAATACAGTCTGTCCAATTTCCCTAAAATGTATTCTGACAGGAGAAAGTTGTTTTACTGTACACAGGCAGCTTAACCCCTATACAACTGGGCTTGGACCTCTGCCTAGCAAACTGCAGTTTATAAGTTCAATATGCAACCTCAAGTCCTCCTAACCCAAGAAGGTCTTGGCCAGTCTCTGAGTCAGACTCCTCCTCTCTTGGAGAATTTCAAAGTCCTGATGGCTCCCAGGTCCAGGGAGAGTGCCTTTTCTTTGCCCTTTTGTTAACCCTGTTAATTGTTTACAGGGACCTGCTATCCTTGTCTTCCCACCAGTCTGCTTTGTGGCAGAGCAGGGACCAAGCCTCTCCCAAGGGAGTGCACTGGAAGGGGATATCAGCCCCTCCTCTTCCAGCAGCAACAGGTACTGAAATCTTTCAGTACACTTGCAAACAGGGAGCTTTTGCTAGCTCTCTCTGCAGCCTTCATAGATCCTGGTCTTGCTGCTCTATTCCTGGGGCTGCAGGAAGGCTAGTAGCAGTCACTGGCTTCTGGCTTAACTGCTGTAGCCAGCAAGCCAAAGGCCCAAGTCTTGTATTGCTTGTTGTAAAACACACATTACTCACTGGGCAGCAGCGGGGCAGCTCTAGTGTCAGGTAAATTTCTGTTGTCCCCCACTTTTCTTGCTGCTGCTGCTTCTTTCAGAGCCACTGCAGGCAGCTCTGGAATCCAGCCCCCCTTCTTTGACCTGGGTCTCAGTGGCTGAGTCTGCCTAGCAACCAGTTCTAAATCACCATGGCAGTTGTGGACTTTAGCTCCATTTCTCCTCCGCTTGGCTAGTGGGAGTTGAGTTTTGTTTGTTTTTTTAATGTATTAGAATTCTTTTTTCTTAGCCTTTAATGATTACAAAAAGTGAACAGTCAGCATTTTTAGATTAATATTTATGAACACATTTTAAATGTACTTTTATTTTCAATAAAATATACCTAGACCTTCTGTGATTAAACTAAGAACAGGTAAATTGAAACTTGTCTAGTACAAACTGCTATATTTTTCCTTATGTAATTTCAAGTATATTGTATCGGTCTAATTTAGTATTGGAAGGGTTAAAAAGAATAAACCAGGGCAGAGAGAGATTAACTGTGCTCGCAGAAAACTTGAGACCTTGAATTTAGTAAAGTTCTGATAAGGCACCTGGTAGGCTACGGACCCCTAGGCCTGCGGAGCGGTCTGCAGCCAGTAAAATCAACAAAATCCTATCTCTCTCTGCTTCACAATTAACTGCCGACACCCCTCCCCTTTCTGCATTAACCATTTACTCTGTCCTGAAACAAGGCAAATGGTCTGAGATCCTGCATATTTAGGCTTTTTACATTTAAGGATATTTTTTCTTTCTCTGACAGTTGCTTTCCCTCAGAGATTTTTCATCTTTACTCTTAGAGGATCTTAAATCCTCCTCCTTAAATACTCTTGATCTCTCCGACCAATCCCTCTGTCCCCCAGTCCAGTTGTTTTTCTCCCTTTAAACAGTGGGAGTTCTGGAGAAAACCACAGACTTCTGCTGTAGTAGTCCTCCCTCCTGGAGGCTGGGGTCCGACCTGTGGAGAAAAATGACTCTTAGTCAGCCTGGAAAGATAGTGGATGAGGATAAGGGTGTATAGGGAGATTTCTTGAAGACTGAAAGCCTGGAGGGCCTCCTGAAAGAAAAGATCTTTAATCCAGTTACAGATGCTGTCAGAATCAGGATGAGAGAGGAAGGGAAAGACCATGTTATGTCCTCTATAAGGATCCTAATAAATAACTGAAAATGGCAAACCAAACAAAACACACCACCACGAAGACAACAGACCGCACAAGACACACAACCAGGGTTAACGCGGTCCATAGACAGTTAATAATAACTTCAGCCTTATTTCCGCCTCAGGTGGCTCATGTTGGACTATGATGTCACAGGCAGGGACAGGGCCAGTAAATCTCTCTGCCCTGCAGAGCAGTAAGCCCTTCCCCTGGAAGTCTCTGTCCACCAAAAGAGATAAGAAAACCATAAATAACAAGTTCTTTGTTCTTTGAAATTTACTACTTTGTTAATTTGTTAAGCAAATAGTTAACTTAAAAAGACTTCTCTCTTGCTTTTCTTTTTTTATTATTTTTTTTTATTTTTTAAATATATATTTTATTGATTTTTTACAGAGAGGAAGGGAGGGAGATAGAGAGTTAGAAACATCGATGAGAGAGAAACATCGACCAGCTGCCTCCTGCACATCTCCCACTGGGGATGTGCCCGCAACCCAGGTACATGCCCTTGACAGGAATCAAACCTGGGACCCTTCAGTCCGCAGGCCGATGCTCTATCCACTGAGCCAAACCGGTTTCGGCCTCTCTTGCTTTTTCTTATAAGCAATCTCAGAATCAAGCAATCTTGAACCTAGCCAGCCTTTGTTTTAGCCTTTAAGTCTACCCCAGTACTGTAAAATTTCAATTTAATACAGCAAATTCACAAATAAGAGCAAACTGAAATCCTTACTTATACAAATATAGACAGAAATTTTTATTAGCTAAGTGGGCTGATTCCCTTCATAATAGAGAGCAAAAGACCCTGAGAAAAATAAATCTCGCTGCTGCTAGAGACTTTTGCAGACCATCACAGGTCCAGCCCAAACGTTTAGCCAGACGAATCAGCAGAAATGCAGAATAAATCAAAGTAACTTTTGCTTCACACAGACCAGTTAATGCACAGAGAATTATGCCAAGACAGACAAACATCCATAATCACACTCTCTCAGTAGACTAGCCCAGACTGGAGCTGAGAAGATAAACAAAACAATGCCCAACATCCCAGATGGGCATGGGACCACTCCTGGCACCCACACTCCAGAACAGAATTCTCAACCAATGTCTTGGTGAGAACCTACCAGAGGAGTTAAGACTGCGTCCAGTCCCCTTCTCGGTAGCAAATTGGCTAGTCCCACACAAACAAACAGCTGTTCACTCATAATTCCTCAATCGAATCCGAATCCACTCACCTCTAGAGTCCCACATTTATATACGAGGCAGCCCAAGTTTTGACTTCTACCAGATATTTACCCAGAGTTTAAACAATCCACCTAATTCCTGATTAATTGCCTGAGGAAGTCCTTGGCTTCCAGGGCGGTGATCAAGCTTCCCCTTCCACTCATTCGGAGTGGGCCTAAATGACTTGGGCCCTTACCTTACCAATTCTGTTGACAGGTCCAGAGATGTCCGTCCACTCTCTCCAGATGCTGGCCGGGTCCTGGGCTAAGGTCCAAGAGCACCCGTAGTCCCCTGGTTAAATTCTGCTAAATCAGCAGAACGGCGCCTCCTGGAGGCCTATCCAGCTCCCCTGGTCCTCAAACTCAGTCCACACCGGAGACCAAAAGGCCACGTATAGGTTGGTTTTCCCAGAATCTCAAGGAACCAATAATGTTACAGAAAAACCTGAGAAGAACTAAGCAACACTTAGAGATGGAATTGCATTTATTACGCATGGGCCCAGAGGGAAATGTCTCTCAAATTCTGGGCGAAGTCACACAGGAAGTTTTCTGTATTTATACAATCTTACCCTCTTTGTCTCCCCAATATGGGGTTTTTCTGGTTCCCTTTGAAAGTTTTTAAAGGGCCCTATGTGCTGGCACTTTGAGACCTAGACCAAAGGTTTGGCCTGGTGCCAGTACTGATAACTTCATCTGGAGAAGGTTTAATGGCCTCTCTGAAATGGGAGTAGTCTTATTTTCCTTATTATGTAAGCCAGCAAGCATTTACAGAAGCCAGCAATAGCAGGGTTAAAATTTCAAACAGCAGTTTTTATATAAATTGGATGCTTCAGTGGTGGTGATAATGACAATAAATTTGGAAAGAATCTTTGTCAAATGTCTTGGTGGGAATCTGTACTTTCCCACCAATCTATCATCAGCTTTTTCAAAGGCCTCTGTCAACTTACAGTTGTACCATCAAGGTCTCAATCCCCAATGATATCTGAAGAGTAGATGCCTGCTTTCTATTCTGATAAAAAGGAATTGTGTGTGCACAAACCATATCTATAGAAAATGAGAAAAATAATTATAAGGAAGGAAACTGTGATGATGATGATGATGATGATGATGACGACAACAATGACAATGATGATGAAGATGATGGACTGAGAAAGTATCAGGACTGACCAGAAGATCCAGAGCTACAGATGAATGGATTACTTTGACACGCGTTTCTGTGAAAGAAAAGGCTAAGGGGCTGCTTGGCAGGAGGCACCTAAACAGCCCCAATTGCCTGTCCCCTTAGGCTTTTACTGGTAACAACAGCCTGAACTAAAATTAACCTCTAGACACATTCTTCAGGGTAAGTATCCTTGAGAAAGCACATGCTTCTACAAGGTCTGGTCTTAAAGACTAAACATAGAGATTTCAGTAAAACACCCGGGGGCTCGGACTTGTTTGGAAAAGTCAAGGCAGGGGCTTCTGCCTTTGGCAAAGTACTCCTAGAGGCCCCCGACCTTTTGGAGAAACCTCTTTACAGATTTTCCAAACAAGTCCTGTGATTCCCCACTAAACAGGGGACCTGGTCTAATGGAATGATGGCTCCTCATACAGAAAAACCTTCACCATCGAACCTCCAGTGAGGAATGTCCACTCTTCCCTGTAAGAATTGAAAGATTTATAATGGGCCTCCAATGAATTATGCAGCTTTGTTGATTCATGGTGAGGCCATGTGAGTAATGACCCCAAAATTGTCCAAGTCCTAATTCCCAGGAATTGGAAGGTGTTACTTTCTAGAACAGAGACACTATGAGAATGTGCATGTAGGAAACAAGGATCCCCTTCCCACCAGTCTGCAGTGACACATTACTTATTTCTCTTGATCCCTGCCTGCATGGTCTTTAATGTTTCTACTTCTCACACAATCCTGTTCATAATTATTCAGGTGTTTCCTACAATGATACAAGCTGTCTCTCTCATGCCCTGCACTTCCTTCTGGGCCTTCTCTGGAGGAGGCTTTAAACCCACACGTCCAGTAACTCTCTGTCCATGAATATCAGTAATGTCTGTCATGTTACTAGATACAAGTCCAGCTTCCTCCCCTCACCCACTTCCACAGTCACAGCCAGATTTTTGGGTAGTTTCCCACCAGTGCTTCTGTCTAGTACCTGAAACTTCTCCAGTACCTGTAGCCAATCCACATGGACTGTGGAAACTCAGAATTTCCTGAGGAATTCTTAGTAAAATCACCCAAAACAGGACTCATCAAAGAAAGTACTGATGAATTGAACTTTAAAATAAAATAAAATAAAATATAAAATAAAATAAAATAAAATAAAATAAAAAACATTTGTCCCACCAAATATTCCATCAAAGGAATCAAATGTAAGCTTAGCGAGAGAATATCTTTCAGAACCATATGCCTGGTGGGAGAATGTGTGTATTACACACGAAGGATGTTGTATGTTATGGGGGAGAGCCTGACACCCTCTTACCACAGTGAGCATCCCCAGGGACAGGGCAGAAGGAGGTTGGGAGTGAGGATTTCCTGTCAGAATTTAAGTTCCATTTCATCTAAGAAAATGTATGCTAGGAATTGTTCAATGTTCATCGCTCTTAATCCCAACTTCACTGATAACACTAGACTGAGAAAACAAGTCAATCTTCTTATACCAGCATTTCAATGTATTAATGATTCAGGGCTGTACACACACATGATCACTATTTTCATGTCTTGTGTTTTCTCCTTTTAAAACCACAATTATTTCTGATGTAACTATCTCGGGATCTCTGCAAACAGAAGCGTGTGCACAGGAAGGTGTAGATGCAATTATAAAATTTGCAGCCTCAAGAATCACGACTGTCCCACCTGCCTAGGATTGGGGAGTAGTTTATCAAATTGAATAAAGTGAAAAATTAAGACATAAGATATTAAAAATGACTGTTCTTTTTATTTTTTGCACTAGAAAAGAAAGTGGTTGTATAACATGAGACTTAAAAATTTAGAAATTGTGGCTACACTAGGGTTCTGAGATTTAGAAATGGTCTGAACAAATGCTAATCCATTTTGCATCTGTTTTAAAGATGCCTGAGAAGGTAAAAGTGTAACCTGCTCATATAGTCCATGTTTCCGCTTATGCTCAGAAAGGTGAGGCTGTGCTTTGACCTGAATCGAATGACTCTCAAGACTCATGTGGTCCCTGTCCCTGACTTACATGGTGAGTGAGATCAAGGGAAGAGAGGCTTCCACACAGGCCCCAGAAAGACCAGTATTTCCTGAGCCTCAGGCCCTACACTTATAAGAATAGGGCTGCCCCACATGCAAATTTCTATTCAAGCTCCAGGCTACATCCTCTCCTGGACTGTGCAGGCTCACAGCTCTCTCCTCACACAGGGCTGAGGTCTCTGGGACCTAGAGCTGAGAGCTGTGGTCTAGAAGAAGATGAGACTGCTGGGTCTTCTCCTGTGTCTGGTGACAGCCCCCCAAGGTGAGGGTCTCAGGTGTCAGAGATGGGTCCTGGGATGGCTGTGACTGCACGTGACTGACAGGAGCGATGCTCCTTGTCCTCAGGTGTCCTGTCCCAGGTGCAGCTGCAAGAGTGGGGACCAGGACCCTCACAGACCCTCTCCCTAACCTGCACTGTCTCTGGATTCTCTCTAACAAGCTATGGTGTACACTGGACCCGATAGGCTCCAGGAAATGGACTGGAGTGGGTCGGGGCTGTATGGACTGATGGAAGTACCGGCTATAACCCAACACTGAAATTCCACCTAAGCATGACCAGGGACACATCCAAGAGCCAAGTTTGCTTAACACTGAACAGCATGAGAGCTGAGGACACAGCCGTGTTTTACTGTGCAAGAGACACAGTGAGGGGAAGTCAGTGTGAGCCCAGACACAAACCTCCCTTAGAAAGAAAGGAGAGTTAGGCTGCAGGGGGCGCTCACGACACTAGGGGGCGCGCAGGACTCACAGATTCTGTGTTGTGGCCCCAAGAGCAGTTGCAGGTGGTGTTTATGGCTGTTTCCTCTGAGGGTCTTGGGCTTCCTCTCCATATAACAGTTTCTCCCAGATTCTCTCGACCTATGGTCCTGTGACTAACACTGATGGCTTTGTATTATAACAGTTTTATTAAAATAGTAGGGACTTTCCCACATGCACTGCAGGAGGCATTTTTCATTTGGAGAAAGAAAAATGCAGAGGGCTTGATGAACCTGGGGAAACCGTGAGCACACAATCAAACTCTGTGACAATGAAATGTGGAACTTGCGTGAACCTCCCTGCATTCCAGGAAGGCCAGCAAGTCTGTCAGAGATGTCTTCAGCCAGAACTTTCCTTCAGATGATGCCCTAGTCTCCCAGCAATGGCCCTGCTTTAGTGTCACCACTGAGCCCAGCCGTGGTCTGGGAGTCGTACACAGCTGTGTCTTCAGCCAAATCCATGGTGGATTTCAGGGAGCATCAGCTGGGACCTGTTCCTTGTGCTCCTCTTATCGGCAGGAAGGAGGGTGCATTTCAGGACAACACACTTTATGAATTCTATACAAGATAACATGGTTTTATTTCATTCTTTTGGATGGTATCTACATAATAAAAGGTCATGACAACATAATGGCAGATGACCAAACAACTGGTGACCAGGAGGTGCTGGAGCACCTCTCGGGCCCTCCCCCCACCCACCCCCTGGGGCGCTGGCAGAGTCCCTTGAGTATGTGAGGCACTGTGGGGTGCTGGCAACATCTTCAGAGCATTGCAGGGCGCCAGTAACATCCATGGAGCATGCAAGGCATCACGGGGCCCCGGCAGCATCCCGGGAGCATCACAGAGTACCAGCAGAGTCCACAGAGTGTGCAAGGCATCTGTGGGGTGGTGGACATGGCCCTGTTGGCAAGGTAGGCCTAGGGGACCCAACATGCACAAGATTTTATCATGCGCTGGGCCTCTAGTATGGAAATAAATATGTGGTCTGCAAACAACTGCAATTTCCACACTGACCCAAATGCACTGTCCCTTAGGTCTGTTAGTTGTCCTGCTGGCTGAGTGTAGCCTCTCACAGGAGGAATTGTTAAATGTGGTGAGAAGACTTGTTCCTTTTTCCATTGTTTTCTCTCCATGCACAGAAATATTCAGTGGATTAACTTTGTAAGATTATTCTAAAAAAAACCCTTCCTTCTTCAAAGTTGAAAGCAGACATGTGTTTGACTGCTGATTTGTAGGTAGGAACTGGTCCTGCCCACCACAGAGCCAGCAGAGAGCAGCTGGGACTGCAGTTTACAGAGGCAGTTCTTTCCCTGGGTGGGTACTTTGAGGTGCTCCCCAGTCAATTCATGTTGCTCAGATCTACCTGTGGAAGGCAGAACTAGGATGCCGGTTAGGCTGTCACTGCTCAGCTCCATGTATGTGCAAGTGCTGCCCACTCCCTGTGAAGTTCAACCATTGTGTTTATCAGTCCTCTTATTTGTTGTTTCAATTAGAAATTTGCCCCTGACTTTGCAGATGTGTATACATTTAAAAAAATAATTGAAATAATAACCAAAGCCTCTCAGCAAAGGAAAGTGCATGCCACATGTATTCAAGGGGGAATTCTATCCAAATTTCAAAGAAAAAAACAGTATCTTCTCAACCAGTTCTTCTCACACTCTTCCAAGAATTGCAAAAGAGGGTAAACTTCCAAACTCGTTTATTGCAGTGAGCACTACATTCATAACAAAGCAAAGTAAGTACACAAACAAAAATGACAGGTCATATCCCTGATGAACATAAATGCTAAAATCTTCAACAATCCTATATAAGAAACAAAATCCTAATATGTAAATCGACCAAATGGCAGAACGAATGGTCACTATGACACACACTGACCACCAGGGGGCAGACACCGGGCTGGGGGACCCCTTCAAGTGCAGGAATATCAAGCACTGGGCCTCTAGTATAAGATAAAACTTAACAACATCTTGAAAAGATCATTCACTATCATCAAGTGGGATATTGTCCTAGAATGGAAGGATAGTTCAACCTTCAAAAATCAGTAAACTGGATGCACCCATCCACAGAATAAAGAAGAAAACTGCATTTTCATGTAAAAAGATATAAAAGGCCATTGAAAATGTTAAAACACCTTTATGATAAAAATTCTCAATACATTTAGTATGGAAGTGGTGTACCCCCACATGCTGCATTTCAATAGAAAACTGGTAACCTTATGCTACATAGAAAAAATTTCAACACAATTCTTCTCACATCAGGACCAATGTATGAAACTGGATCTACAACAGAGTCTAGAGAATAAACACCACAAGGAGGCTGTGCAGCTGTTATACACTCAGTACCAAATCCCCTGAAGGAATAGGACCCGGGAGCTCTGTGTCTCTATAGTTCATGCTCTGGTTCCCAGAGACAAACACAGATGCTCCTCTCTCCCCCCAACACTTGGTCCACTGGCTCTAGGCTTGCACTATGGTCTTCATTTATCCTCTGATCACATTATAGGGGAAATGGTGTCAGATGGAACTTCCTGTCTCTTGAAGATGAACCTCTTGCACTTGTACTTGTTTCCCAAATTAGAGAGTTAATTTCTCTTGGTTGTCATTACTGGTGACGGTCAAAGTCATCTCTGATTTCCAATCCTTCTTTTTTCACTTTATGACAATTATCTCTCTGGAATGTTTGCACAGGCCTCTTAGAGCAGTTGGGTCCAGGAAAGCAGGCACAGGCCCAGATGTGGGGAATTATTTTAGCATACATGCATCCTTGGATATGTCACACTCTGGGATGGTGTCTTTGTATCAGATTCTAACTGAGAGCTCCCTATATCAGTGATGGTGAACCTTTTGAGCTCGGTGTGTCAGCATTTTGAAAAACCCTAACTTAATTCTGGTGCTGCATCACATATAAATTTTTTTTTTGATATTTGCAACCATAGTAAAACAAAGATTTATATTTTTGATATTTATTTTATATATTTAAATGGCATTTAACAAAGAAAAATCAACCAAAGAAATGAGTTCTCATGTCACCTCTGACACGTGTGTCATAGATTAGCCATCACTGCCCTATATAGTAGGAGGACATGCAAATAGGGCCCCCTCTGCTCATAAAAAACAGCCCAGCCCTGACCCTGCAGCTCTGGGACAGGAGCCCAGCCCCGGGATCCCCAGGTGTTCCCATTCCCTGATCAGGACTGAACACAGACCACTCACCATGGGGTTTGGGCTCAACTGGGTTTTCCTTGTTGCTATTTTGAGAGGTAATTTATGGAGAAGGAGAAACACTGAGTATTGTGAGTGGATATGAGTGAGAGAAACAGTGGACATTTGGGTGTTTCGTGACCAGGATGTCTTTGTGTTTGCAGGTGTCCAGTGTGAGGTGCAGCTGGTGGAGTCTGGGGGAGGCTTGGTGCAGCCTGAGGGGTCTCTGAGGCTCTCCTGTGCAGCCTCTGGATTCACCTTCAGTAGTTACCATATGACCTGGGTCCGCCAGGCTCCAGGGAAGGGGCTAGAGTGGGTGGCAATTATATGGAATGATGGAAGTCAGAAATACTATGCAGACTCTGTGAAAGGCCGCTTCACCATCTCCAGAGACAACGCCAAAAACACGCTGTATCTGCAAATGAGCAGCCTGAGAGCCCAGGACACGGCCGTGTATTACTGTGCAAGATACACAGTGAGGGGAAGTCAGTGTGAGCCCAGACACAAACTTCCCAGCAGCAGAGTCTGTGACCACCAGGGTGCGCTCAGGGTCCCTGAACACAAGGACCACCCAGCAGCAGGTGCAGTTGGAGGTTTGGGCTGGTTTTCTGTGTGGTTTCATCTTCATGTCACAGTTCCCCTCAGGGAACCTCTGGATTCCTGACTCTGCACTTACCTCTGACGTCTCTGAGTTAGAAAGTCTGTTGTAAACAGAGACAAGTTTCACACATTGACAAAAGATAGAATCTTTTTCAGAGAATCATGTGCCCAAATGATAATTAATGATCTAATATTCTGACCCAGGTCACCTAAATCTAAGGCAGGCCCTGCTGACTCAACAGTGCAGCTCAGCCCCACACAGCTCAGGTCCCAGCCAGCCAGCAGCAGGAGACCTGTGTGTTGGACAGCGGACACCAGAGGAGTGTGACTGCAAAGCTAGAGAAGAAGGACCCCGGCGGTGACGTTCATTCACTTGTCATCACTCTCAGAGCACCAATAGCAGGTGATGCCATCAGGAGAAAGTAGAGGACCCACCGTACCTTGGAATGGATGTACAGACTGACGATGTTCTCACAAAGAGGGACCTTGAAAGGTTTATCACTTCATGGAGGTGTCTTTTGGGAGCAGGGCAGGCATTTCAACAAGTAAATCATAATGGGGTCGCCCAGGTAAGGACACTCATTCAGAGATGTAACCACCAGGGGGCGCTCAGGAAACACAGAGTTTGTGTTGCAGCCCCAGGAGTACTAGGAGGTGGTGTTTATGGCTGTTTTCCTCTGAGGATTCTGGGTTTCCTCTCCACATAACAGTTTCTCCAAGAGTCTCTCTAGACCTATGCCTCTGTGACTACCACTGATGGTTCTGTGTTTATTATATCAGTAGCTCCTGTCTCACATGCAGCACAGGTGAAGTTTCATGTTTGCAGGAAGAGAAATGCAGAGGGTGAGATTGCAGGGTGTCTTGGATGTAGGTGGATCTTACTCTCACCTCCTTCCAGAACCAACTGGAAATTACAACTAAGTTGGGGATCATTCACCCTGAATCACCAACTAAAGACTATTTGAAGAGGAGACATTTAACCAAGGAGCTGGGAGAAGGCATCTGAAGACTGGAAGGAAGGGGGACACTGGAAAGGTGCTGGCCCGTCTCCCCTGGTTGGCAGGCCAAGGTGATGGAGGGAAAGCTCAGCTGCAGAGGTTCCTCCTGAGAGTTGTGAAGCCTAGACCAAGACCAGGATCCACCTGGAGTGCAGGAGAAGTGAATAGGCACCCACATAGCACCCAGCTGTGAAATGCGGCGAGGTTTCTGTGTGCCAAGGAGTGGCAGAGTCAGCTGGAGACAAAGCCACCACTTTAAAAGGCCAACAAGTAATATGTGTGTTAGCAACCACTCATGCTGTGTTCTAAGGGAAGGAGGGCGGTCAGACTGCAGCTGCCTGAGGAGAGTCAGGATGGGTGGCTTTGTGGAGGGACATGGGAAAAAGCCACAAGGACCCTGTACTGTACCCTCCTCCACTCCTCAGCAGCCATCTTTCTTGGGAAGAGCAATCCCCATTCAATGGGCATCAGCCTGGAGAAAACAATCCCCCCACCTTTGGAACCCTGTCACCCCACCCTGTATCTTAGGCCCTGCTGAGGAGTCATGGGCAAAGGTCTGGATGTAGATTTCTGGGCATCTCAGGAGGTGTTAGAGACTGGCTTTGGTGAAGGCATTAACCCACTTCCCCATTAAACTTAATGTTGCCTGCTTTTCACAGGAGATCTAGTAGAAATGCTCTCTAGTCTTCTGACAGCCTCAAACTCTGATATCTGCAGGCCCCACCCATCTGACCACCAGAGGTCCAAATGTACCAAGTTCAGGGTAAAGTCAGGGACAGACGCAGACAGGTGGCTCTGGAGCAGGGGAACACACCCACCACCTTCCAGGAAGTCTAATTGGCTCATCCTCCTCAGGGGAGATCCTAGAGCCCTTTCCTCCTGTTTCCTCCAGAGGCTCTTTCAGAGACTGAGCCTTTCCAGTGACTGAGGCTAACAGCCAGCCGGCAGGCAGAGGAGGATTCAGGGTTGCCTCGGCACATTTGCTGACCCGACTCTGAGTCCTGTGGTGGGAGACACCAGCCTTGCAGCTCAGCTTGTTTCTTCATGTGTACAGCCAAGCCCAGCAGGGGTAGCTACAAACTGTGGGTCAGTGTATCTTCAAACTTTTTGCCAAGCGCTAGGCATAAACAGCACTTAAGATTGCCCTTCACCAGAGAACCTTTCAAGACACCCTAAACCAACGCACCCACTGGCCATCTTCACACAACATTGGAGCAGCATCCAACAAGCTTCACACACAGCATATCCAAAGGGAGATCGCAGCAGGCACTGTGTCCTCTGCTGATGTGAACCCCAATTTTTCCTGTTTCTTCTTTTCATTATATTATGTTTTCTACTTTTTCCTTCTGTCTTCTATATTTATTTTTTCTCTTTCCTTTTATTTTCTAATTTTATATGTTCCCATTTACATTCCTTATTCCTCATTTTTCCCTTTCATATTGTTTACTTTTCTTTTTTCTTCTTATACTCCTTTCTTTTCTTATTCTTTTTAAATTTATCTTTACATGTTATTTTTAGTTATTTTTCTTGGTGGTGATGTTTTTTTGTTCTGTATTGTATTGTATTGTATTGTACTGTATTATCATCACCTGTATATCGATTCCATGGTGTGGTCTGGTTTTAGCCTCACAGTCAGCCAGTTTGAGGTCTATACCAGCCATGAATGGGCCAACAGAAATCAACACCCAATTACAACATGAGGGTTTACATAACCCACAATAGGGACATTCCAGAGCATCCCGCTCAAGACATCAAGGAGACTGAACAAATGGGGCTCATAGGAAACCTACTACATAAGGCTTCCCACAAAGACTGGGAGTCATAGCAGTTCTATCTAATACATAGAAAGAAACACAAAGAGACAGCCATATTGGGGAGACAAGAAACAGGCCCCAGAACAAACAAGAGGAATCTCCAGAAAATGAACTAAGTCAACTGGAGGCAAGCAATTTCTCAGATATAGAGTTCTAAGTAATGGTTATAAGGATGCTCAATGAACTTAGTGGGAACTACAATGGCATGAAAAATTACATAGGGACTCTGAATAAGAACCATTTGGAAATGAAGAACACCACATCTGCCATCAAGAATACACTGGAGTCCTAGCTGGTTTGGTTCAAGATAGAGCATTGGCCTGCGGACTGAAGGGTCCCAGGTTCGATTCCAGTCAAGGGCATGTACCTGGGTTGCGGGCACATCCCCAGTAGGTGGCGTGCAAGAGGCAGCTGAATCAATGTTTCTCTCTTTCTAACTCTCTATCCCTCTCCCCCTCCTTTCCTCTCTATAAAAAATCAATAACATATTTTTTTTAAAAAAAAGAATACACTGGAAGGAATTAAAAGTAGGTTGGATGAAGCAGGAGATCAAATCAGTGATTTGGCAGAAAAAAAGTAGGTAGAAATTGACAATCAAAGAAGAAAACAATAATGAAAAAGATTGAGAATAGTTTTATGAAAATTTGGGACAACATGGAATAAAACAACATCTGAATCATAGCAGAATTAGAATTAGGAGACAAGGCGAAAGTGATCAAGAACCTCTTTCATGAAATAGTGACTGAAACTTACCCTAAACTGGTAAATGAAAAAGACACACAAGTACAAAAAGCACAGAGAGTCCTAAATAAGATAAACCCAAAGAGGACGACAACAAGACACATCATCATTTAAATGACAAATATTAAAGACAACGAGAGAATCTTAAAAGTAGCGAGAGAGAGGTAGTTAATTACCTACAAGGCAAATCCCATAAGACTGTCAGCTAATTTCTCAACAGAAACATTTCAGGCAAGAAAGGAAGAAATATTCAAAGTGATGAAAAGCAAGAACCTACAACCAAGACTACTTTTCCTAGCAAGGTTTTTGAATTGAAGGAGAAATAAAGAGTTTCCCAGACAAGAAAAAGCTAAAGGAGTTTGTTACCATCAAAGCAGTATTAAAAGTAATGTTAAAGGGTCTGTTGGAAGAAAGAGGTAGAGGAGGAGAAAGAGGAAAAGAAAACAAAAATACAGAGGTAAAATCATAAAATGGCAATCAATATGTACCAATCAATAATCACATTAAAAGTAAGTGGCTTAAAAGCTATAAACAAAAGACATAGGGTAGTTGATTAGATAAGAAAGCAAGACTCACATATATGCTGTCCACAACTGACATACTCCAGAATGAAAGATACACACAGAGTAAAGTAAAGGGATGAAAAAATAAATTTCATGCAAATGGAAATGAAAACACCTGGGATAGCAATGCTTATATCTGACACAATAGACTTTGAAACAAAGACTATAGTTAGAGACAAAGACACTACATAATAATAAAAGAAGCAATCCAACAAGACAATATAACTCTGGTAAACATTTATAAACCCAACCATGGAGTACTTAAATAGATAAAGAAAATCTCCAGCCCAGCCAGTAGTGTCGTTCAGTGGTTGAGTACTGACCTATGAACCAGGAGGTCACAGCTGGTTTGGCACTCAGGGAACCAGCCCAGTTTTCAGGCTCTATCCTCATCAGTGGATATGTAGGAGGCAGGTAATTAATGATTCTATCTCATCATTGAAGTTTCTATCTCTCTCTCCCTCTCCCTTCCTCTCTGAAATGAATAAAAATACATTTAAAAAAAACAAATCTTGAAAAAATAAAATAAATAAATAAACAAATCTTGAAGGACATAAAAGGAGGGATTGACAGTAATCATAGATTTTAGGGGACTTTAACACCTGATTGACATCAATGGATAGATTTTCCGGACAGAAAATCAACAAGAAAACAGATCTCCAATGACATACTAATGCAGATGGGTTTAATTGAAATCTTCAGAGCATTCCACCCCAACGCAGCAGATATTTATTCTTTCTAAACACACATGAAATGTTTTCTAGGGTAGACCACATGTTAGTACACAAAACAAATCTCAATAAGGTTAAGAAGACTGAAATGATATCATGCATCTTCCCTGACTATAATGGTATGAAATTAGAAGGAAAAAATTGAGAAACCCATAATGTCATTGAGGCTAAGGAACATGATACTGAACAATGAATGGGTTATACATGAAATCAAGGAAGAAATCATAAGTTACCTTAAAACAAATGAAAATGAGAGCACAACAACCCCAATCTATGGGACACAGCACAAGCAGTTATAAGAAAGAAATATGAACCATCAAGAAACAGGAACAAAGGTAAACAATCTAACTCTACACCTGAAGGAACTGGGATGAGAAACCTAGAGAGAGTACAAGGAAGGAAATAATAAAGATCATAGAAGAAACAAATAAAACACAGTCTAAAAAAATTAATGAATCCAAGAGCTGGTTCTTTCAAAGAGAGACTAGATTGAAAAACTTAAACAGACTTATCAAGAAATAAAGGCAGATGACACAAATAAATAAAATAAAAATGAAAGGGAAGTAACAACTAACACCATAGAAATAGAAAGGGTTATAATAAACTATTATGAACAACCATATACCAACATATTGGATGATACCAGCAAAAATACTAAATCCCTGGAAACATATGCTTTCAAAAATGAATCAGGAACAATCAGAAAATCTAAATAGACCAAATTAATCTAATGGAATCAAAGCAGGAATCAAAAAATTCCCAGAAAACAGAAGCCCTGAACAAGATGACTTCACAGGTGAGTTTCACCAGACATTTAAAGAGAACTAACACCTATATTTTTCAAAATATTTCCAAAGTTCAAGAGGAGGGAAAACTCCCAAGCTGCCTTCCACTGTCCACATTCTCCCTAGATCTGTGTGAGACCCTGAGCACCACCACCAGAACCCTGCTGACTCTCACTAGCTCCTCCCACAGCCTCAAGTGCAGAGCAGACCCTTTGAAACCCACCTGCCCCCCTTCATCCACCAGCACCCCTCTCACACGTCCATCACCTGTGGTCACCCCAGGATGGGTCACAGAAAAGAGACCTGAAGCTGAGCCAGGACATGGTGACAGAGGTCCCAATGGCCACATGTAAACATGAATGTTTCCAATAACAACATTTTCCTGACTCAAACTTAGTTATTCCTAAATCATAACCCACATCTTCCCCTAAACACACCTGGTCATGACAGAAATTCTTCAATATCCCAATGTATGAAACTGTATTTACAACAGAGTCTAGAGAATAAACACCACAAAGGAGGCAGTGCAGCTTCTACACATCCAGCACCAAACTCCCCTGAAGAAATGGGACCCAAGAGCTCTGTCTGTGTCTCTATATTTCAGCGGTTCTCAACCTGTGGGTCGCGATCCCTTTGGGGGTCAAACGACCTTTTCACAGGGGTCACCTAAGACTATCAGAAAACACATATTTTCGATGGTCTTAGGAACCGAGACACGGCTCCTCTAACCGTCTCTAGGTGGGTTCGCCCACATGCAGATACACCCACATACGAGTACCCAACGTGATGACATCATCACGCCAACCCCATCACATACACCCTGTACAAATACAGGTGTATGTGACAGGGTTGGCGCCATAATGTACTTATGCAGACCAGTCACACATGTGTAGAGAGCAGCTACTGTGTAGAAAGCAGCTGCTGTGTTGAAAGCAGCTACTCTGTTAAAAGCAGCTACTGTGTTGAAAGCAGCAGTATTGGAGTTAAAACGACACTTCGTGAATTATAATTACTGGGTAAATGTAAAATTATGTACTGTAAAATCATCAACTACTGCAAAAAATATATCTGTACCATGGAAACCTAATCTGGATGCTGATTGGTCTTTTTATATCCAACTGTGGTTGATGTGATTACTGCTTCCTTGTGATAGTAACAGATATGTAAAACAAAACAAAACAAAAAAACACACACAAAAAAACACACTGAGAATGTTCCTAACAACATAGGAAACTTTAATGAACTGTATTGACTGAACTATGCCATGTATCATCTTTTGTATTATTAAAGCTATTGTTATATATTATTTTTATTAGCAAACCATCCCATGACAATGGATCGTGTAGAGAAGAACATTAAGAAATGAAAATATAGTGAGGATTTTTTACAGTATGGTTTTACCTCAATAAATACAGCAGGAATTGAGAAACTGCAATGTGTTATTTGTTGTGAAGTTCCATCAGCCGAATCTATGAAGCCAAACAAACAAAAACACCATTCTGATAGCAAGCATCCGAGCTTTGCCGGCAAGGATACTAACTATTTTAGAAGCAAAGCTGATGGAATCAAGAAAGCCAGACTTGACACTGGTGGCAAGTACCACAGACAAAACATAGAAGCCTGTTGGGGGCCAACCCCAGCAGGTCCAAGGGTTCCCAAAGGTGTGGATGGAGTCAGCGAAGAAGGAATTACACAGAGACAGCATTCAGTTGATCAGCAGCCTAGCCAGGTTCTAGCCAGGTTCTAGCCAGGGTCTCCAGCCAGGTTCTGTCTTTATTGTCCTGTTACATCGGTATTTATACCAGTTGATTTTAATCCTATCCATTCTATTCCAAAGGTTAGGGCATTTGTTAATCTAGTTCTGTTGAGTTTAATCCTGTCTAGGTTAATCTCTGTTTTCCATTATAAGGGCTATTCCAAGGTCGCTGCTCTACTAATAAGCTACAAGGAAGTGACTGAAGGAGATTATCCTACCCAGTAAAGGTTATGTACTCCCAGCCTCGCTGCTTGCCTTCCGTGGGACTGCCCTGTGTCAGTGGGTCTCCAGGGGTATAGGCTTTAGTGCTTTCCCTGGTGGGCAGACCCCTGGGGATGTGGGCCCAACAAGTCCCAAATTTATTGCCAACACTCTTAGTCCAAGTTCTTCATAAGTAGTACATGGTATTTCTGTAACACTAGGGGGTTTCACTGATTTATTCTCTTCCTTAGTCCTGTTAATCCCTAACTCCAGGGAAAAAATCCTCACCTGGGTAAACAACCTTTCTCGGGGAGGTGGTCTTGTTTAAAACACATAGTGCTAAGAGGGGGGAGCAAACATATTAAGAACAGTATGCCATATACACCAGGTCCCTTGAAACATATGCTGTGCAGATGTTTCTTCCCTGTAGTGACTGTGTCAAGCAGAAAGGATGGACCAGCTTCCAGCAGCAGCCGTTGAAGCTTCATATTTGGTGGCACTCAGAATCACCAGAGCTATGAAACCTCACACCATTGCTGAGGATTTACTGTTGCCAGCGGCCAAAGACATGTCTTTGAATAGATGACATGTCTGCTGATATTCTTGATCAGGTAATCCAGGAAATTAAATCTGCTCCACTTCTAATATTTAGTATCCAGCTTGATCAATCTACAGACATTGCAAACTGTTCACAGTTACTGGTTTACGTGAGGTATATTAATGATGACAACTTTAAAGGTGAGTTTCTTTTTTGCAAACCTCTTGAAATGACAACTACTGTATGTGATGTATTTGACACAGTTGGTTCATTTCTGAAAGAGCATAAGATCTCTTGGGAAAAGGTTTGTGGTGTTTGCACAGATAGTGCTCAAGCTATGCTAAGATGTCGATCTGGATTTCAACGTTTTGTACTGAATGAGTCACCAAAAGTCATAGGAACTCACTGTATGATTCATCAGCAAATATTAGCAATGAAGACACAGCCACAAGAGTTACATGAAATGATGAAAAGCGTCATTAGTTGTGTCAATTTTGTAAAGGCGAGCACTTAAAGTATCAACTGTTTTCACAACTGTGCAACGAGTTGGATGCACCAAACAATGCTCTGCTATTTCACACTGAAGTGAGATGGTTGTCGAGAGGAAAAATTTTAAAACGTGTTTTTGAGCTTCATGATGAACTCAAAGCGTTTTTTAATCAGAAAACAAGATCGCAGTTCGAAGCGCTTTTCGGTGATAAAAGTGAACTGCATAAAATAGCTTACTTGGTTGACATCTTTGCCATCTTGAATGAGTTAAATTTATCACTGCAAGGACCAAATGCAACATGCCTTGATTTGTCTGAAAAGATCCGATCATTCCAAATGAAACTTCAGCTTTGGCAAAAAAAAAAAAAAAAATGGATGAAATTAAAATTTACATGTTGTCAACCTTATATGCTTTCTTTGAGGAACATGATATCCAACCAGACAAAAGGATTATGATGATAATTTCTGTGAAAGAACACTTGCACAAGCTTGCAGACGAAATTTCATTGTACTTTCCAAATCTACCTGACACCCCCATTTGCATTTGCCAGAAGCCCATCACAGTCAAAGTTGAAGATGTTCCTGAGACAGCACAAGAGGAGTTCATTGAACTTATTAACAATGATGCAGCCAGAACTGATTTCTCTACAATTCCAGTTACAAAATTCTGGATTAAGTGTTTGCAGTCATATCCTGTTCTGTCTGAGACTTTGTTGCGCCTTCTTCTTCCATTTCCAACAACATACCTTTGTGAAAAAGGGTTTTCCAGCTTGTTGGTTATCAAGTCTAAATACAGAAGTAGACTTGTGGAATATGATCTTCGCTGTGCTCTTGCAAAGACTGCCCCGAGAATTTCTGATCTGGTGCGAAAGAAGCAATCTCAACCTTTGCACTGACGTTGGCTTTTATGGCATACTGTCACAAAATGTAGCAATGTAGTTTACTGTTGTTATATAAAGACTGCTACACCATGCTTCAAGACAAAATTTCATTTATTTGTAATTAGAAATAAATATTTCACAATATATAATTACATATTGTTTTTGTGATTAATCACTATGCTTTAATTATGTTCAATTTGTAACAATAAAAATACATCCTGCATATCAGATATTTACATTATGATTTGTAACAGTAGCAAAATTACAGTTATGAAATAGCAAAGAAAGTAATGTTATGGTTGGGGGTCACCACAACATGAGAAACTGTATTAAAGGGGCGCGGCCCTAGGAAGGTTGAGAACCACTACAGTTCATGCTTCTGGTTCCCAGGGACTCACATAGACACTTCTCTCTCCCCCAACACTTGGTCCACTGGCTGGAGGCTCACACTCTGGTCTTAGTTTATCCTGTGATCACTCTGTAGGGGAAATGGTGTCAGATGGAACTTCCTGTATCCTAAACATGAACCTCTAGCACTTTTACATTTTTACTCAAGTTGTGAGGGTTGATATCTGTTAGTTGTCATTACTGGTGACTGTCAAAGGCATGTCTCAGTTTAAACTTCTCTTTTTTTCTTTTCGTGAGAATTTTCTGTCTTTGGTCTTTGTATAGGTCTCTTGGAACAGTGGGATTCAGTGGGCAGGGCTCAGGTCCTGATATGGGGAGTGATTCTTAACAGACATGCACCCTTGGACATGTCACACTCTTGGATAATGTCCTTTATGTCAGGGTCCAACCCAAAAGCTCCCTATATAGCAGGAGGACAAGGAAATAGGGCTTCCTTTGCTCATAAAAACCAGCTCATCCCTGACCCTGCAGCTCTGAGACAGAAGACTTGCCCCAGGATCCCCAGGTGTTCCCATTCCCTGATCAGGACTGAACACAGACCACTCACCATGGGGTTTGGGCTCAGCTGTGTTTTCCTTGTGGCTCTTTTAAGAGGTAATTTATGGCCCTAGCTGGCTTGGCTCAATGGATAGAGCGTCAGCCTGCAGACTGAAGGGTCCCAGGTTCGATTCCTTCCAAGGGCACATGCCTCGGTTTCGGGCTCAATCTCCAGTGGGTTGTGTGCAGGAGGCAGCTGATCAATGATTCTCTCTCATCATTGATGTTTCTATCTCTCTCTCCTTCTCCCTTTCTCTCTGAAACCAATAAAGACATATATTTTTTTAAAAAGAGAGGTAATTTATGGAGAACAAGAGACACTGAGTAGGTGAGTGGACATGAGTGAGAAAAAGCGTGGAATTATGAGCGTTATCCTGACCAGGATGTCTTTGTGTTTGCAGGTGTCCAGTGTGAGGTGCAGTTGGTGGAGTGCAGGGGAGGCTTGGTGCAGCCTGGGGGGTCTCAGAGACTCTCCTGTGCAGCCTCTGGATTCAGCTATGACATGAACTGGGTTCGCCAGACTACAGAAAAAGGGATGGAGTGGGTGGCAGTTATATGGTATGATGGAAGTCAGAAATACTTCGCTGACTGAAGGGATGATTCACTATCTCCAGAGACAATGCCAAGAACACACTGTATCTGCAGTTGAACAGTGTGAGAGCAGAGGGCACAGCTGTGTATTACTGTGTTAGAGACAGTGAGGGGAAGGCAGTTGGGGCTCAGACAAAAACCTCCCAAGAGTGGAAGCTGTGACCAGCTGGTGGCCTTGGGACCCACAGATTTTATTTGCTGCCCCAGGAGCAGTTGGTGGTGTTTATGGCTGTTTCCTCTGAGGGTTCTGGGTTTCCTCTCCATTAACAGTTTATCCAAGAGTATCTCTAGATGCCGCATTTCTCAACCTGTGGGTCGCAACCATCAGAAAACACATATAGCATATCAGGTATTTACATTACGATTCATAACAGTAGCAAAATTACTGTTAAGTAACAATGAAAATAATTTTATGGTTGGGGATCACCACAACATGAGGAACTGTATTAAATGGTCGCGGCATTAGGAAGGTTGAGACCTACTGCTAGACCTATGCCTCTGTGACTACCACTGATGGCTCTGTGTTTTAACAGTTTTATTATATTAGTAGGTACAGTCTCAGATTCAGCACAGGTGAAGTTTCATGTTAGTAGGAAAGGAAATGCAGAGGGTGAGGGTTCAAGATGGTTTGGATGTAGATGGATCTTACTCTCACCTCCTTCCAGAATCAACTGGAAATTACACTAAATTTGGGGTCATTCACCCTTAATTACCAACTAAAGACTATATAGAGAGAAGACAATTAACCATGGAGCTGGGAGAAGGGACCTTGAGACTGG
>NW_005871747.1:179612-181826 GCF_000147115.1 Myotis lucifugus | reverse complement strand
TTCAGTGATTTGGAAGTAAAAGTAGGGAAAAATGCACAATTTGATAAGAAGTAAAAATAATTTAAAATAATGAGGATAGTTTTAGGGAAGTTTGTGGCAACGTGGAATGAAACAACATCTCCATGATAGCAGTATCAGAAGGAGGAGACACGGAGCAAGTGATTGAGACCCTATTTGAGAAATAATGACTGAAGATTTCCCTAAACTGTCAAAGGAATTTATCATTTTCAATCCTCTTTTTTGTACAGATGACCTAGAGCATTAGGGCTCAGTGGGCAGTGCAAAGGCCCAGATGTGGGGAATAATTTAACATACATGCACGCTTGGACACATGACTCCCTGGGACTGTGTTATTTGTATCAGCATCCACCCCCAGAGCTTCCTATATAGCAGGAGGATATGCAAATAGGGTCCATTCTGCTCATAAAAACCAGCCCAGACCTGACCCTGCTGATCTGGGACAGGAGCCCAGCCCCAGGATCCCCAGGTGTTCCCATTCCCTGATCAGGATTCAACACAGACCACTCACCATGGGGTTTGGACTCAGCTGGGTTTTTCTTGTGGCTCTTTTAAGAGGTAATTTATGGAGAACTAGAGACACTGTGTATGTGAGTGGGTATGAGTGAGAGAAACAGTGGATGTTTGAGAGTTTCCTGACCAGGGTGTCTCTGTGTTTGCAGGTGTCCGGTGTGAGGTGCAGCTGGTGGAGTCTGGGGGAGGCTTTGTGCAGCCTGGGGGGTCTCTGAGACTTTCCTGTGCAGCCTCTGGATTCACCTTCAGTAGCTCCTCGATGGACTGGGTCCGCCAGGCTCCAGGGAAGGGCCTGGAGTGGTTATGCCGAATAATCCTGATGGAAGTACCACATACTATGCCAACTCTGTGAAGGGAAAATTCACCACCTCCAGAGACAACGCCCAGAACCTGCTGTATCTGCAAATGAACAGCCTGAGAGCCCAGGACATGGCCGTGTATTACTGTGTAACAGACACAGTGAGGGGAAGTCAGTGTGAGCCCAGACACAAACCTCCCTGCAGGAGAGTCTGTGACCACCAGGGGGCGCTCAAGGTCCCTGAACACAAGGACCATCCCAGCAGCAGGTGCAGCTGGAGGTTTGGGCTGGTTTCCTGTGTGGTTTCCTCTTCATGTCACAGTTTCCCTAGTGAACCTCTGGATTCCTGACTCTGTGCTTACCTCTGACATCTCTTAGTCAGAAATTCTGTTGTAAACAGAGGCAACTTTCTCAGGTGGACAAACTGAGCGTCTCTTCAGACACTCGTGTGCCAAGTCCAATTAATGATCAAATCTTCTGCAACGTCACCTACATCCAACCAGAGGCTCTACTGACTCAACAGTGCATCTCAGCCCCACACAGCTCAGGGTCCAAGCCATCCAGAAGGACAAGAGCATGTTGGACAGTGAGCACAAGAGTCATGTGAACTGAAAGCTGAGAAGAAGGAACCCAGGTGGGGACAGTCATTGACTTGTGATCATGCTCATAGCATGGAGAGGATGTGACACCAGGCAGAGGCAGAGGGACCCACAGAAGCTTGGTGCAGATGTCCAGGCTGATGACACACACACCTGTGGACATGGAATGTTTACTGTGCACAGAGTTGAAATCTCTGGGAAGCACAGGGAAGCCCTTCAGGAAGTCAGAGTTGCTTTGATGGAGCCAGGAAAGGAGACTGACTCTGGGACTTGATTTGTCAAGCTGGTGGGGGAGGGAAAGAATTCTGCTTTCAGGGACTTGTGTGGTTTTAACCTCTAACTGACAAATGAAGAGGAGACCAATATTTCAGGACAGATTCGCATGTGGGGCAGAGGGAGAAGAGGCAGGAATGAGGCATAAGTTGGCAGCAGCCGAATGTAAAGTAATATAAATATTTGGCTACCTATTTCCCTTTTGAGTTTTTTTTTTTGTCTCTATTTTTTCTTCATTTTTTATTTATTTTTTATTTTTTAATATTTTCAAGAAAAAACTATCTTCAATATAATAATGGGTACATTCCAATAAATTCTTTAATATTTTCAAGAAAAAAGATTTTAATATAATAATGTTACTTTGCAAGGAAACACCAATTATTCAAGAGAAATGATCATTAAATATAAGGTCATAAATAAAATCCTAGAAGAAACCATTAGGCAGCAAATCTCAGAACATCTCTAGTTGCAATATGTTTACGGATACATCCTCCTAGGGGCAAAGGGAACTAA
>NW_005871747.1:174868-178093 GCF_000147115.1 Myotis lucifugus | reverse complement strand
CTAACTTCTCCCCCCACCAGCCTGGTTACCCCTTGCTGCTCCCCTGCCAGCCTCGTTGCCCCCCACTCCCCCCCTCTGCTGACCTGGTCACCCCCAACTGCACCCCCTGCCTGCCTAGTCGCCCATCACCACCCACCCTGCTAGACTAATCACCCCCAACTGCACCCCCCGCCAGCCTAGTTGCCTCTAACTGCCCCACTCCACTGGCCTGGTCACCCCCAACTTCCTTTCTGCCGGCCTAGTCACCCCTCATGCCCCCCCTCCCTTCCACCGGCCTGGTTACCCCACACAGCCTGCTGTTCAGTCGTTTGGTCATCCCTCACTAATCCCCCAGCTGACCTGGTCATCCCATGCAGCCTTCTTGTTCAGTCATTTGGTTGTCCCTCACTAATACCCCTGCCAGCCTAGTCATAGGCAGCCATCTTGTGAGGGTCAATTTGCATATTACCTCTTTATCATATAGGATAACATTGACAAATATGTTCTCCCATGCTGTGGGCTTTCTTGTTGTTCTGTTAATGGTTTATTTTGCTGTGCAGAAGCTTTTTATTTTGATGTAGTCCCATTTGTTATTTTCTCTTTAGTTCCCATTGTCCTAAGAACTGTACCTGTGAAGATATCTCTATGACATATGTCTGATATTTTGCTGCCTAAGGATTCTTCTAAGATTTTTATGGTTTCCCATCTAATGTTTAAGTCCTTTTATCCATTTTGAGTTTATTTTTGTATATTGTGTACTTTGGTGCTCTAGTTTCATTTTTTTGCATGCATCTGTCCAATTTTCCCAACACCATTTATTGAAGAGACTATCATGTCTCCATTGTTTGCTCCTGCCACCTTTGTCAAATGTTAATTGAGCATATGGCTTGGGTTGATTTTTGGGGTTGTCTGTTCTGTTCCATTGGTCTACATGTCTGTTCTTGTGCCAGTACCAGGCAGTTTTGAGAACAGTGGCTTTTTAATATAGCTTGATATCTGGTATTGTGATCCCTCCAACTTTGTTCTTCTTTCTCGGGATTGCTGAGGCTATTCGGGGTTTTTTGTTTTGTTTTGTTTTTTATTATTATTCCAGATGAATTTTTGGAGAGATTGTTCTAGGACTGTGAAATATTCCATTGTTATCTTAATGGGGATTGCATTGAATCTATAGATTGCATTGGTTAGTATGGACATTTTAGTGATGTTGATTCTACCAATCCATGAACATTCTATATTCTTCCATTTGTTTATGTCTTCCTCTATCTCTTTTTTCAACATCCTGTAGTTTTCTGAGTACAGGTCTTTTGCCTCCTCAGTTAAGTTTATTCTAGGTATCTTAATTTTTTTGTGCAATGGCAAATGGCATTGTTTTTTGTTTGTTTGTTTGATTGATTTTTTTGTGTGTTTTTTTTTTTTTAGTTTCTCTTTCTGTGAGTTCATTATTTGTGTATAAAAAGCCATAGATTTCTGTTTGTTAATTTTGTAGACTGCTACATAGCTGAATTCATTTATTAAGTCTAGTAGTTTTTGATCGAGTCTTTGGGGTTTTCTAGGTGCAATATCATGTCATCTGCGAATAATGATAGTTTTACTTCTTCTTTTCCAGTTTGAATGCCTTTTATTTCTTCTTCTTGTCTGATCACTGTGGCTAGGACTTCCAGTGCTATGTTGAATAAGAGTGGTGCAAGCAGACATCCTTGTCTTGTTCCTGGTCTTAGGGGAAATGCTGTTACATTTTGCCCATTGGTTGTACGTTTGTCATATATGGTCTTTATTATGTTGAGGTATGATCCTTCTATTCTCGCTTTGCCGAGAGATTTTATCAAAAATGGGTATTGGGTTTTGTTGAGTGCTTTTCTGTGTCTGTTCATATGATCATGTGATCCTTGTCTTTCAATTTGTTGCTGTGAAGTACCACATTTATTGATTTGTGAATATTGTACTAGCCTGCATCCTTGGAAAAATCTCACTTGGTTACGGTGTGAGATCTCTTTAACATATTGGGATATCCAATTTGCTAGTATTTTATTGAAGGTTTTAGCATCTATGTCCATCAGGGATATTGGCTTGTAATCATCTTTCTTTGTAGTGTCTTTATCTGGTTTTGAAATTAGGATAATGCTGGCATCATAAAAAGAGTTTGGAAATGTTCCTTCCCCTTGTATTTTCTGAAATGGTTTGAGGAGTATATGTGTTAGCTCTTCTTTGAATGTTTGGAAAAAGTCTCCTGTGAAGCTATCTAGACCTGGGCTTTCGTTTGGTGGGAGTTCTTTGATTACTGCTTCTATTTCATCGGTTGTTATTGGCCTATCAGTGTTTTTGATTCTTCCTGATTCAGTTTTGGGAGATTGTATTTTTCTAGGAATTTGTCTGTTTCATCCACATTGTCCAGCTTGTTGGCATATAGTTGTTCATAGTATTTTTTTTACAATCCTTTGTATTTATGTGGTGCCAGTGGTTACTTCTCCACTATCATTTCTGGTTTTATTTATTTGAGTCCTCTCTCTTTGTTTCTTGATGAGTCTGGCTAATGGCTTATCATTTTTTTTATCCTTTCAAAGAACAAGCTCTTGGTTTCATTGATTTTTTTTTTCAGTATCTATGTTATTTATTTCTGTTCTAATCTTTAGTATTTCCTTCCTTCTACTTACTCTGGGTTTTTCTTGCTGTTTTATTTCTAGTTCTTTAAGTTGTAGAGTTAAGTATTTTATTGCTGATTTTTCTAGTTTTCTTAGGTATGCCTGTAGTGCTATGAACTTCCCTATCAGGACTGCTTTTGCTATGTCCTAGAGATTTTGGGTTGCTGTGTGTTAATTTTCATTTGTTTCCAGGAAGTTTTTTTATTTCTTTTTTGATCTCGTTGATAACCCATTCATTGTTTAATAACATGCTATTTAGCCTCCATGTGTTTGAATGGTTTTGGGTGTTTTTACTGTAGTTGATTTCTAATTTCATTCCACTGTGATCTGAGATGATGCTTGATATGACTTCAGTCTTCTTGAACTTGTAGAGACTTGTTTTGTGTCCTAACATGTGGTCTATCTTTGTGAATGATCCATGTGTACTTAAGAAGAATGTATATTCTGTTGTGTTGGGGTGAAATGTTCTATAAATGTCTATTAAATCCATCTGATCCACTGTGTCCTTTAGAGTCTCTGTTTTCTTATTAAGTTTTTGTCTGGGGTATCTGTCCAGTGAAGTTAGAGGGGTATTAAAATTCCCTACTATGACTGTATTATTGTCAAT
>NW_005871747.1:172903-174614 GCF_000147115.1 Myotis lucifugus | reverse complement strand
TCCTTCACTTTCAACCTGTGTGTCTTTTGTTTTGTGGTGGGTCTCTTGTAGACAGAATATATTGGGGTTATGTTTTTGTATCCATTCAGCTACTCTACACCTTTTGATTGTGTAATTCTGGCTTGGTGGTGATGAACTCTTCTACCATTTTTTTTTTTTTTTTTTGTCTGGGAAGCTTCTTATTTGACCAGCTAGTTTGAATGATAGCCTTGTTGGATATAGTAATCTTGATCTCAGATCCTTTCTTTCCATTACCTTGAGTACTTCATGCCATTCCCTTCTGGCCTGTAGAGTTTCTGATGAGAAATCAGGTGTCAGCCTTATGCGAACTCTTTTGTAGGTAACAGTTTTCCTTTCTCTTGCTGCCTTTAAGATTCTCTCTTTGTCTTTAATGTTTGGCATTTTAATTATGATGTGTCTGGTTGTGGGTCTGTTTGGGTTCTTCTTGTTTGGGGTTCTCTGTGCCTATTGAACTTGTGTGACTTTTTCCTTTACCAGGTTAGGGAAATTTTCTGTCATTATTTCTTCAAACACCTTCTTGATTCCTTTGTCCCTTTCTGCTTCTTCTGGAACACCTGCTATTGTAATATTGTTACGTTTCATGTTGTCCCACAGCTCCCTTAAGCAGGCCTCCTGGTTTTTAAATGTTTTTTTTTTCTTTTTTTCTCTTTGGTTCTCTGATTGAGTGATATTTTCAACTGTCTTCTAATTCACTGATTCAATCCTCAGCTTCCCCTAATCTGCTGTGTTTTCCTTCCAATGTGTTCTTTATTTGTGTTATGCCATTTTTTATTCCAGACTGTTCTTTTTTTCATAGAGACTGTGTCTTTTTTTCATACTGTTGAGTTATTTTTTCTCTTTTTTTGAGCATTTTTACCATTATTATTCTTAACTCTCAGATAAATTTCTTATCTCTGCTTCATTTATCTCTTCTTCTGGAGAATTCTCTAGTTCTTTCATTTGAGGGTTGTTTCATTTCTCCTCATTTTGGTTGTCTGTTTGGGTTTGTGACTATGCATTAGGTATATCCTCTACACCTCTCAATCTCTAGTGCAAGACAGTGTTAAAGGCTATTTCTGACTAATTGGATCAGCAAAGATTCAAAGCCTCCAGAGACCACCTCTGTCTACAGACTATTGAGATTATGGTTTGAATAGCCCCAGGCAATCATCCTCAGGTGTGGCAAGAGGGTTTTTTTTTGTTTGTTTGTTTTGTTTTGTTTTGGTTTGGTTTGGTTTGTTGTTCAACAGTGTGGGTTGGTTGCTTCTCCCTGGAGGCTAATTGTTACTTTTAATCTCATAAGTGGCCTCAGGGCAAGGTGTTTTCCAGTAGGGTGTGTCTTCTCCCCAGGCAAGGCAAATGTGTATGTGGGAAAGATGTCCTCCTCTGCTGCTTGAGGAAATTAATCAGCCAGGAAACTTGGAGTGTCTGACTTCTGAGCTCTATCCCCAGAGTCCCAAGTCCTGGGTTCTGCTCTCACAGCTCCAGTCCACTTACCATCCCTCTGCCATAGCACAAGTTGGGTGGCTCCCCAGGGAATTTTTGTTCATTGGACCTTCAAGAGGGTGCCTGAAGTTTCAGCCGCCACTCCCTGGCAGTGAGTCCCTGCCTCCTTTCACAGCCAGATGTTATTTGGGTACCCTCCTCAGATTAGGTGCTTTTTCCTGGGGAGCCCAGTTTAGGGATTAGATGGCAAAGTTCTCAGTTGATT
>NW_005871747.1:87664-172803 GCF_000147115.1 Myotis lucifugus | reverse complement strand
CTGAGATATCTCTCTGGACTTTAGTTCCTGTCTGTGGTCACCTAGTCAGCACTTTCACACCACCACCCCTCCTTCCAGTCTCTATGCAGTCTCCACCAGTGGTCATTGGGTATTGAAAGGGCGAGGGCTAGGCCCTCCATCTTGCCCCAGGGTAAGGGCTAGGCCCTCCATCTTGCCCCAGGGTTAGGGCTACGCCCTCCCTCTTGCCCCAGGGTAAGTGCTCCATCTTACCTTGGCCATGTGCTTGGCAAGGAGCTTCTTCCTGGAAGTCTAAGCCTCTGCTAGCCACACCCAAGAACAAGACACCGACTTGCGCCTTGCCAATCGGCAAGGCCACAGCCCTTTCTCCTACCCTTACTCCAACCCCCTATAAAACCCCTCTGCACACAGTGTTCACTCTCTCTCTGCTTCCTGTCGCTGCGTCGGCAAGGTGGGGGAGCCGAGCTAGTTCGAATAAAGACTCTTATGCTTTTTCATCAGACTGCCTGGCTCCCTGATGTGGTTTCTTGGGGATCCTGAAATCTGGGCATAACAGGTATCAGGGTTTTCTCCTGTGAGTTTTTCATTTATTATTCAGGAAGCCTTTCTCTATTTCAGTTGTAATTCTAACTTGTTCATGGGATCATGTCCATGCCGCATCTACCTACTGTGCCACCATTTTTAATCTCACTCGGTTTATAGTTTTAATAAATGACCAAAAATGAGATAAAGAGTCAATATTTGTGAACAACAACTATATCTATAGAAAATGAGTGGAAGAATGATTACAAATAAAACAATGGTGTGGACAATGGTGATGATGAGGTTGGACTGAGAAAGGGGTCCTGGCTCAATGAAATGATGGCTCCGCATATAGACCCATCATCACCATGGCTCCTCCAGTGAGAGGTGTCCACCATTCATTGTAAGTGTTGAGAGATTTCATAAATGGGACACCAATGATTATGGAACTTCAGTGATCCATGCTGAGACTAGATCAGTAATGGCCCCAAAGATGTCCAAGTGCAGATCCCCTGGACCTGGGAAGGTGTCACCTTCTAGAACAGAGACCCTGTGAGAATGTGCATGTAGGAAACAGGGACCCCCTTACCACCAGTTTGCAGTGACATGTTACTTATTTCTCTTGATCCCTACCTGCATGATCTTTAATGTTTCTCTTTCTAACAAACTCCTGCTTATAATTATTCAGTCATTTACTATGATGATACAAACTGCCTCTATCATACCCTGTACTTGCTTCTGGGCCTTCACTGGAGGAGGTTTTAAAGTCATAAGTCCAGTAATTCTCTGCCCATGAATATCATCCATATATTTATCATGTGACTCAAAATAAGTCCAGCTTATTCCCCTCACCCAGTTCTACTATCACGTCTAGATTTATGGTTAGTTTCCCAGCAGCGCTCCCCTCTGGTACCAGAACCTACTCCAGTCCTCGTGGCGGCTGTAGCCTAGGCACATGGGCAGTAGAGGCTCATTATTTTCTGTGCAGTTTTTTTATGAAGTCACCCAAAACAGGACCCATTAAATAAAATGTTAAATAAGCCTTAGTCAAAATTAAAACCTTTGTCTCATCAAAGATTTCATTGAGCAAATTAAAACATATGCCTAACAAATATATTTCCAAATCATATGTCTGATGGCCAAGTTAATAAATTATAGATTAAGGACGTTATATGTTTGTGAGAGACCCCAGCACTCTCTGAACACAGTGACCTCCCAGGGGAAGAGCAGAGGGAGGCTGGGAGTGAGGGATTCCTCTCAGGGGTGAAGTTTCCTTTCCTATGAAAATTCTGTGGTAGGAATTCTTTTCCCTCACCTCCCTCTGAGCCACAACATCACTCACTGATAACACTAGACAGAGAAAACAGGTCTAACTCCCTCTACTGGGAACCAAGATTAACAGTAATTAATATAAATGTGAGAAGTTTGGTCAGAAGGCTAAATGGGGCTCTTTGATATTCGCATGGCTGAATATCTGCATTTTATTACCTTCTGCTGACTCAATGGCCTAAAGTGAACTCCCCCAACCTTATAATCTTACTGTTTATCAAACCACCTTTGATATGTGTTTGCATTCCTGAAAGGCAATTGTGCATTCTAATAAATAAAAGCAGATGGGAACAGAGACACAGTGGAACTTGGTCCCTTGTACCAAGATCACAACTGGCTTCCCACATAATTTCCAAATTTATATATCTTGTCTTGTGTAATTAGTTTGTGTGTCAGCCCTTTCTCCAAGTCTTTGAACCTGAGGCCACATGGGCCATGGCTTCACATCTTTCCATCATCATTTCAACATATGAATGCTTCTAAGTTGTACACATACATGATCACTGCATTTATTTCTTGACATTTCTCCACTTAAAGCCATGACTATTTCTGATGTAACTAGATTGGGCTCTCTGCAATAGGCCATGGGTTTGCATATCAAATAATTTGCACAGGAAGCTGTACACATAATCACAAAATTTGCAACATGAAGAATTACAATGTCTCACTTATTTGTGCTTGGGATGTAATATCATAAATTAAGATATAGGATATTGAGAATGGCTTTTCTTTATTTTTATTTTTTACACAAGAATTATTTCTATAAAGTTAGAGCCAAAAACATTGGAAATTGTGGATACTCTAGGTTGTGGAGATTCAGAAATGGTCTGAACAAATGCTATTCTTTTGACATCTATTTGAAAGATGCATGAGAAGGTAAAAGTGTCATCTACTCATCACATCCACCATTTCTCTTTATCCTCAGAAAGTTTAGGCCATTCTTTCACTTAATTACAATGAGTCTCATGACCCAGATGGTCCTGTGTCCCTGACTTACATGGTGATTCAGCTCAAGGGAAGAGTCTTCCCCATATAGGTCACAGTATGACTAGGGAAGCCTGACCTCAGTCCCTCAACTTAAAGGAAAGGCTGCCCCACATGAAAATTTCTCTTCAAGCTCCAGGGTAAATCCTCTCTTGGGCTGTGCAGGCTCACAGCTCTCTACTCACACAGGGCTGAGGTCTCTGGGAAGTCAGAGTTGTGGTCTAGACTCTAGAAGATGAGTCTGCTGGGTTTTCTCCTGTGCCTGGTGACAGCCCCTCAAGGTGAGGGTCTCAGGGGTCAGATAGGGGTCATGGGATAGTGGTGACTGCACATGAATGATAGGACTGATGCTCCTTGTCCCCAGGTGTCCTGTCCCAGGTGCAGCTGCAGGAGTAGAACCCAGGACTGGTGAAGACCTCACAGACCCTCTCCCTTACCTGCACTGTGTCCGGGGGATCAGTCATCAGTGGTTACTACTGGAACTGGATCTACCAGCCCCCTGGGAAAGGGTTGCAACAGATGGGGTACTGGACAGGGTGCACAAGATACAATATTGCTTTCCAGGGCCGCATCTCCATCACTGCTGACATGGCCAGAAACCAGTTCTCCCTGCAGCTGAGCTCTGTGATCACCAAAGACACAGCTGTGTATCACTGTGAGACACAGTGAGGAGAAGTTAATGTGAGCCCAGACACAAACCTCCCTTAGGGAGACAGCAAGTGTAGGCTGCAGAGGGCGCTCAGGACACCAGGGGGCAATCAGGACCCAAAAATCAGCACAGGCAACCCAGTAGCAGGCTCACAGGGAGGCTCAGCCTGGATCCTGTTGGAAGCTGGGTCCTGACATCTTCATCTGACATTGTCTCCTGGACCTTCTCCAGATTCATGGACAGGACAAAGACAGCTCAGAAGAAGAGAGCTGGTTATTACTGATGGAGAAGAAAGGCACACAGACAATGGCTGTGGGCCCTGTGCAAGGACAGCAGGGTCCCTCCCACAGCAGCTTCAGAGGCTGAGACTGAGGATCTCCACACACCAGGAGATGAGATGACTTTCAGTTCTTATATAACCTCAGTCTCAGGAGGCAGGGAGGCCTCCCCAACAGGTACAATGGCCTCAGGGAGCTGGGAGAGAGACTGGCTCAGGTTGATCTGTGTCAGAGAGGGAGGACTGGTGGGGGTTCCTGTGCTGGGCAGGGGCTGGAGTGGATGGGCTCCTCCAGGGGCAGAGTAGAGACGACCAGGATTCCTCACCTGCGTGTCCAGATGTGGAAGAAGTAGAGGATGGAAGACAAGGCTAGAAAGCAGCCAGACATCAGCACGAAACTTGGGGTAAGACCCCTGTGTCCACCTAACAATTGCAATACTAAGAGAAAGGGAGGTACTCATGCATTTGAGTGGACAGCAACTAGTGATGATGGGCAAGTCAATAGACACAAAGCAGAAGTGAGAGTGGGATCTGGTTCTCACACTGAGTGAAGTTTCCACTGTCTGATCCTCCCCTTGTACAGAAGGTCAGGGGTCAATTTCTGCTTCCAGAATTGCAGGTTCTAGAGGGTTCTGGGCAACCTGAGTTAGACGTCTGCACTGGAGCGGTTCTCTGAGGAGTGGAGTCTGAATTGCTCCGTGAGCTGTAAGGTGTGAACTCAGGGAATAATTGCAGTTTCACAATGGACTTTATTGTTAAAACACATGATCAGGTCTCTTCGGGGGAGTTCAAAAGCCCTTTATTCTGATATCTCATTATTAGGTAAATATTGGTTAAGTGATTTAGTACAAGATACAACTGCTCTGCATTTTGATTCTCCTTCCATCTGTAGTCTTAGCCCATCATCAGTTCACAGGCCCCTTCCCAGAAAATCAGCCTCCAGATTCTTTTCCTCCCAGGGTCTCAGGTGCATGCTGGGAGGACAGGTCCCAGAATGACTCTCTAGGACCAGGGACAGGCACTCACCTTCCATTGTGGCCCTACCCAGCAGGTGACCTTGGAGAGCAGCCTCATCTGACAGCTGAGAATGCTGTTGCCTCCTCCCCTTCCAGTTCTGAGGTGTGTTCCCTGCTTCCTGAGTGGGGTCTCCAGGGGACTCCAAGCAATGAACCCTGTAGTCAGGGTATGACCCAGCCACACCTCTGACTCTCCCTGGAGCAAACATGATCTGTTACACCTGCATCTGCGTGTACAGGACCTGCAAGAACATGGACACACTAGTGCCTGCTCTTCAAAGTCTGTGTTTGTATAGTGGGTGTAATTGATCAGTCTCCAGAGAAAGTCACACCCAGGACCAGAGCCAACATGTGGTCCCTGCCCATGTGATATGTACAGGGAGGAAGGACAAATGTGGATTTCATAGTAAAGCAAATCATCAGTGTGTGTGTGTGTGTGTGTGTGTGTGTGTGTGTGTGTGTGTTTGTGTGTGTGATTTATTGAATAGAAGTGCAGTGAGATTTGGCCACAAGCTGGGATACTCAGATGGGACCTTCAACGTGACGAACCTGAGGACATAAAAGGCCTCAGGGCCTCCAGGAGCTTCTGGATGAGGGGAGGGTCTGCTGAGTCCCTGCATCTGGCAGCTCCAGGGAAGGGCTCCCAGCTGCCCTCATAAAGCCCTCATTTGAGGTCTCCCTGCAGAGCCATTGGGGCTCTGTAAGGCCAGTTAACTCCACAGACGTCAAAACCACACAGTGTCCCTGAGGGAGCAATCTGACAGGGCACAGTCTTCACTACTAGACTAGAGACACTGAGAGTTCAATGCCCTGTGAGCCCAGACAGGACCCACCCCCGCAGAGCCAGGGCTGGCCAGCAGAGGACGCTCAGGGCCCAGGAGGACAGGCTGCTGCCCGAGGAGCAGGTGAGAGGGAGCTGATCAGGGATTTCTCTGAGGCCTGGGCCTTCTTCTCTTCATACAAACCATCCAAACTGAAAGTCGGTCACTAATGCTGAGGTAACTGTGAATATGCTGTTCTATGAGAGCATTTACCAAACTCAATGACACATGAGAACTACACACAAGGGGATGTTTCTATGGCTTCGGGATATCTGAATTGTAAGGGGCTGGGGCAGGGATGGACTTATTACCTCACTAGGGGCAGCATTTTGGAGACACACTGATCCAGGAAGAAGACATTCAGGTATCAAAGCACAGAATGGTCCAGGTGGCCCTATGTCACCCACAGGTTGGCCCACATGAGGAGCATGTCCTGTGGGGGCTGGTTCCTCAAAAGGAGATCAGGCACCTGGCAGGGGTAACACATCCTCCAGACTTTGCCTCTCAGACTCACACTGACTCTGGTCCCTGTGTCATCCATCTTCTCTCAGGTGGGGTCAAGACCTCAGCTATAAAATATCCTGCCTCATGAATATGCAAAAGAGAGGGAGTCGACTAGGTTAGATATGGGTAAGTCTGTGCCTTGAGGGCATCACCCACAGCCACACCCTCCCCTACAGCACAGCCCTCACCATGGACTGGAGCTGGAGAACCCTCCTCCTGGTTACCCTGGCTACAGGTAAGGGGCTCCCCAGTCCCTGGGATAAGGTGAGGACCAGGGAGAGTCAAGGGGGATTTCCACCCACTCCTGTCTCCTCCCCACAGGTGTCCACTCCCAGGTGCAGCTGGTGCAGTCTGGGGCTGAGGTGAGGAATCCTGGGGACTCCGTGAAGATCTCCTGCAAGGCTTCTGGATACACCTTCACCAGCTTCATTATAAGCTGGGTGAGACAGGCCTCGGGGGAAAGCATGAAGTATATGGCTGGATTAAAACAGAAACTGGGGCACCCACGTATGCCCAGGGCTTCTCAGAAAGATTTGTCTTCTCCATGGACACCTCTATCAGCACGGCCTATCTGCAGATCAATGGCCTCAAGTCTGAGGACACGGCCATGTATTACTGTGCAAGAGAGACACAGTGAGGGGAAGTCAGTGTGAGTCCAGACACAAACCTCCCTGCAGCAGAGGCTGTGACCACCAGGGGTGGCTCAGGGTCCCTGAACACAAGGACCATCCCAGAAGCAGGTGCAATTGGAGGTTTGGGCTAGTTTCCTGTGTGGTTTCCTTTTCATGTCACAGTTTCCATCAGGGAACCTTTAGATTCCTGACTCTGCACTTACCTCTGAAGTCTCTGAGTTAGAAAGTCTGTTGTAAACAGAGACAACTTTCTCACGTGGACAGAAGGCAGAGGGTTTTTTTCAGACGCTCTTTTGCCAATTAATGATCAAAATTTCTTCCCAAGTCAGCTAAATAGAACCAGAGGCTCTGCTGCTGATTCAACAGGGCAGCTCATCTCCACACAGCTCATGGTACCAGCCAGTCAGCGGGACACATGTGTGCTGTACAGTGGGCACCAGAGGAGTGTGGCCCCAAAGCTAGAGAAGAAAGGTAACAGGTGGTGATGGTCATTGACTTGCCATGATGCTCATAGCACCGAATGTAGGTGACGCCAAGCAGATGCAGAGAGATCCACAGCAGCTTGGTACAGATGTCCAGGGTGACAACAAGCACACACAACAAGGGGCATAGAATGTTTATTATGCTCATAGTTCAAATCTCTCAAAAATGCAGGAAGGACACATCAGGAAGTGAGACCTGCTTTGTTGGAGCCAGGAAAGGAGACTGGCTCAGGGATTTTATTTATTTGAGGTGGTGGGGGAGGAGGAAGAATTCTGCTTACAAAGGCTTGTGTGGTTTCAACCTCTTATTAACATACAGAGAGGAGTCCCAACCTTTCTTTTCAGCTTTCCATGCAAGGCCAAGTGAGAGGACGCAGGAATAAGCCATCAGTTTTCAGAAATAAAACAAACAAGAAAATAAAGTATGTCTAGATATTTTACTGAACAATTATATAAATTGAGCAAAAGTTGAGATAATATGTCATTATGTGTGTACAAAATTAAAGTCTACTGAAAATGAGAACATAATTATGAATAGGCAAATGATGATGGTTATAATTGTGGTGCTGATGCTGGTGACGATTGCTGGGACTGACTGGCAGACCCTGAGCAAAGGACGAATGATTACTCTGACACATGTTTCTGTGAAAGAGAGGGCTAAGGGACTGCCTGTCTATAGTAACCAAACAGCCCCATTTGCCTGTCTCCTTAGGCTTTTATTGCAACAGCATCTTGAACTAAAATTAACTTTTAGATACAATCAGCAGGGCAAGCATCCTTGAGAAGACATGCATCTGCAGTGTCCTTTAAGCAAGATGTCTGAAGACTAAGCATAAAGATTCCAGTAAACACCAGGGGGCTCACACGTACACGGACTTGTTTGCAAAAGTCAAGGCAGGGCTAGTTACCTTCAGTCAATTCCCCCAGGATGTTCTGACCATTCGGAGTTTCATCCTTACAGACTTTCCAAACAAGTCCTGTGCTTCCCCACATCTCTCCCTATTTTGTTTTGCTAGCTGCAGAAGCAAAGGGAGGCGGTGAACTTTCTGCTTTGCAATGCCCACGTCTGAGAAGTGCATTCATTGCTTGAGTTCTTATTTTACAGACTATAAGAAAAGCAAAGTGAATTAAGATGACAGCAATGGTTGGTCTGATTAGGTACCAACTGATTCTAGGAAACCAAGTGTTGGGGGTCTATCCACTCCAAATGCTCCTTTACTGCATTCTAAGCAGTAGTCTGTTGTTCATGTTCATTGATAGCGAGTAAGGATTCATTCATTTGCTTTTGCAAAGTGTTTATTTTTCAGTAAGGTTATCATGAAAGACTACCATAGATGCTTTTTAACATCAGTACACTGATGGTGACTACTGTTCCATTTTAAGGGGTGACACATATGTGCTTATGCTCCCAATCAAAATTGAGCACTTGCCTGTATGCTATAGCATCCTGCCTTTCCCCAAAATATTCAATGGCTGCCTCTATTGTCTTCTTTCTAATATATATATATATATATATATATATATATATATATATATATATAATTATCTATATGCTGTTGTATACTGAATTCCCTAGTTACATTTTTCACCATATTATCTACAAATGTGGCCATCTGTACAGACTCAGAAAGGGCTGCCACAGCTATGCTGGCAGTGGTCAGAATGACAATAGCCAAGATGATGGCTGCAATGAGCATTCCCAAAAATCTTTTGGGCCATAATTGGTCCAATGATCTTTCTAAGTCTTCAATAGCTGATAAGCATTGTCATTCACTGGTGAGATATACGGGTATTAGGATTTCTGCTTGTCTCCTAAGTACCATAATTGTGTTGATGTTCAATGAGGTAATATTCTGGGTTGTAACAAGGATGCAAAATAAACTCCGTCTCTATGGATCCCTCAGAGGATGTCTCACAGTGCCTGGGACTTATAGCCAGAATGCGGCCCAGAGGGCTGCTAGGTGGGGCAGCCAGTGAACACCCACAAACAGCCAGTTGCTTACAGATCTCGTCATATTCTACTCTTCATAGCAAATACTGACTGGCCTCTAAAGTCGTTTTAGCTAAAATCTGCCAGTACCGAGGTGTCATGTGATAATATTCAGACAACGCATTGAGGAGCCCTTTATAAACAGGCTGTTAGCCCCATTTTCTCTGATATTCTTCCTTATTTCCTTAAAGTGTTAAAGGAGAGCAGCTCATGAATCCTATTGCCTTGTTGATCTTGCATAACTGGGCAAGCCAAAAGCTCTCCTGACATGGCTGCCTGACACAGGATCCCATAACCAAGGATCTAGTTGATGGATTCTCCCACACGGGAGGCAGAGGATCAGGAAATATTTCCTTCAGCAGCGGGGCTTTAGGTACTACAGGCTCTACAGGCTCTACAGGCTCTACAGCAGGGGTCTTCAAACTAAGGCCCGCGGGCCACATGCGGCCCGCCGAAAACATTTATCCGGCCGCCTGGTGTTTTTGCCCCAGCTGCCTGTTGCTTAGCAGCCAACTCGTCCTGGGCCCGCAGTGCGCATGTGTGGAATGTGCGCTGCACTCTCTGACTCCCCTCCTTCTCTCTGTCTCTCAACTTCTCCTCTCAGTCTCGGGTGTAATTGGAAGAGTCATGAGCTTGCCTGTGCAGAGCCTGCTGCTGCCTGTGAACCGAGGTAAGAACAAGTTAGGATTTTTTTTTTTTTGAAGTTAGGAGGTCTATTTTTTTATTTTGCAGTTAGTAGGGCCTTTGTTTTTTTTTGAAGTTAGGAGAGCCTTTTTCCCGAATAAAACATCTGAAATCTCCAACCAGATCTAGACTAACTGATGCACACTTGCATCACTTGTTACGACTAGCAGTGACAAATATGGAACCGGACATTGACCATCTCATTAGCCAAAAGCCGGCCCATAGTTCCCATTGAAATACTGGTAAGTTTGTTGATTTAACTTTACTTGTTCTTCATTTTAAATATTGTATTTGCTCCCATTTTGTTTTTTACTTCAAAATAAGATATGTGCAGTGTGCATAGGAATTTGTTCATAGTTTTTTTTTTTTAAACTATAGTCTGGCCCTCCAACAGTCTGAGGGAGAGTGAACTGGCCCCCTGTTTAAAAAGTTTGAGGACCCCTGCTCTACAGGCTCTGCTTCAGAAGGAGGGGTGATGGTAAATCCTCCTGGCCTTCTGTAGGCTTTTGATCCTCTATGTGGAGTGGGCATAGTGCAGCTTGAACAAGAGCCCACATCATTAATGATGACAAGGGCACAAGATTTCCCTGGGCCTGATTTCTCTTTAAATTCCTGCCCACTGGCTCCCAGAGATCAAGTCTAGCGTTCCAGCATCAGGAACCAAGTATCATAAATTAAAAACATTTGCAACAGGCCCTTTAATTGTTCCTCTATAACCAAGGGCCCACTTGCTTTCAATAACTGTTTAAGTACTCATATATTGCTGTTGCCTAGTGGACAGCTGCTGTCCCATTGTAAAACCTTAGCTCAGAAACCATCCCCTTGAACTTGGAAATCCCCAGCAGGCTCCAATTACTTACTGCACAATCACTTCATTTTTGAGGTTTCTGCCGTGTCTCATTGTATTCCTCCTCACTCAGGGCACCGCTTGCTGGAGCTGACCAGCAGATCCTGAGCAACAGATGAATGATTACTCTGACACATGTTTCTGTGAAAGAGAGAGCTAAGGAACTGTCTGGCTAGAGAAAGCAAACAGCGCCCTTTGCCTGTTTCCTTAGGCTTTTATTGCCATAGCATCTTGAACTAAAATTAACTTTTAGATACTTTCAGCAAGGCAAGCATCCTTGAGAAGACACATGTGTCTGCAGTGTCCTTTAAGCAAGGATTCTAAAGACTAAGCATAAAGATTCCAGTAAACACCCAGGGGTTTGCACATACACAGACTTGTCTGAAAAAGTCAAGACAGGGGTAGCTCCTTCAGCCAACTCCCCCAGGAGGTTGTGACCATTGGAAGTTTCCTCCTTACAGCCTTTCCATCAAAGTCCTGTGCTTCCCCATAATAATGACCACAGGATTGGACAGGGTGCTTAGTCCTTTGTCTTGGGTGGGATCTCTTCCCTGTCTAGGACCACCAGATGTTTAGAAGGCCTTGTATCAACTTTTAGGTGAGCCTGTTGTGGTTCAATTTCCCAGTGATATTAAAAAAGGGGACACCTACTTTTAATATTTGATAAAAAGTCATTGTATGTGGACAACAACCATGTTTACAGAATATGAGAAAATTATAAGTAGGCACATGATGATGGTGTTAATGATGGTGATGAAAATGATGATGGTAATGACGAAGGACAGAGACAGGGGTCCTGGTCCATTGAAATGATGGCTCTTCATACAGACAAACCATCACCAAAGCTCCTTCAGTGAGGAGTATGCACTCTTCCTTCCAAGTGTTGAGAGATTGCATAAAGAGGACCCTGATAATTTGTGTGGCTCAGATGATTCATGGTCTTACTATGTGATTAATGACCCCAAAGCTGTCCAAATCTAATCCCCTGGACTTGGTAGTGGGTCAGGGTTATGTGGGGTGGTGGAGGTATAGACTATAACCCAACACTGAGATCTCGACTCAGCATCACCAGACAAACACCCAAGAGCCAAGTTTACTTAATACTGAACAGCCTGAGAGCCGAAGACAGGGCCATGTATTACTGTGCTAGACACACAGTGAGGAGAAGTCAGTGTGAGCCCAGACACAACCTCCCTGAGCCTATAGCAAGGCTGGGCTGCAGGGGGCGCTCTGAACACCAGGGGGCGCTCAGGACCCACAGCACAGAGAGCAGCCCCAGAAGGAGTTGGGGAGGGAAGGGCCTTCCTGTTGGGCTCAGGGATTTCCTCTCAAGCTCTCAGCTGTCTCCAGGGATAATTCTTCCTTCTCATATTCTCAGTGCAGACAACAAGGAAGAAGGGACGTTGTCTGTTTGCAGGTGACATGTTGGCAGTGACGGGGACTCTCCTCCACCAAGTGTCCTTCAGAAATTCTAAATGACTTTTTTTCACTGTCTTTTCAACATTTTTCTGATGAATGAGAACTTAGCAAGTTCATTGCTAGGATTGGGGTGTGTGCACAGCTCATCATCCATCCCTCAGGAGACATAGCCTGACTCTCTGTGTGCCCTCCCCCTCCTGGTTCACAGGGTCCTCTCGCTGCTGAAAGACCTGAGCACACTCAGGGCTGTCGGACCTCATCCATCCTCTCTGGATCCACACTGATCCCGGGAAGAGCTGTCAGCTCAGTGCTCCAAATACAGGAAGCCCCATATCTGTCCATATGAGGGTCCCCTGATATTCTGCAATAAGCAGTGCTAACCCCACAGTGGGAACAGGTGACCCTGAAATATGGGATGTGCATCATCAGACCCCTACCTCCAGCTTTCCTCCTGGATTCAAGCTTTTCTAGCTTCACTGTGGGTGAGATGTGAATTGAGAGCATGTTGGAATCCAAAGAGCAGTCCATGGGCCCATCTATGTCCATATCATTCATTTAATTCTTGTCCAGGAAACAAAGAGTCACATAGACACATAGTCAAACACACAGTCACAAACAGACAGACAGAAATACAGTCCCACACAGTCACCCTCACACAGCCACACACACACACACACACACACACACACACACACACACATACACACAGTCACACACAGTCACACATGAGCAGTGATACAAAACAGTTCGTGTCGTTACACACTGTTCTTTATGAATTCTGTATAAGAAAACGTGGTTAAATTTCATTCACTTGGATGCCATATGGAATAAATACATGGTCTGCAAGTAACTATTATTTCAACAATGACCATACCCTGTGAAGATCAACAGTTGTATTTCTCAGTCCATTTAGTAGAAGCTCAAATTAGGAATATAATCCCAACTTTGCTAAATTGCTACAAATTTTAAAAAATAATTGTGCTAATAGTGAAAACCTTCCACCAAACAAAATCTAATTACCAAATGGACACAAGGGTAAATTCTACCAGGATTTCAAAGACAAAGGAATAACTTTTTAATGAACTCTTCCTTAACTATTCCAAGAATTAAAGAAAGAGGCAACATTTCCAAACAAATTTACTGATCATTACACTCATATCAAAACCAAGTAAAAACATACAAAAATGACAGTCAATATCCATGATTAACATATATGCAAAACCCCTTAACAATATACTGGGAAACTTAACAGCACATTGAAAGGACCAATTACCATGATCAAGTGGCATAATGTCCTAGCTGCAAGGATGGTTCAATGTATGCAAACCAGTTACTGTGATACACCCATCCACAGAATGACGGGTAAAGTATACCATCATATAAATAGATATAGAATAAAGCATTTAAAATTGAAAATCACTTCAGAATTAAAATTCTTAGCAGATTAGGTGTAGAAGTGAGGACCTCAATATACAAAAGGCCACATTTGAGAAACCAACGAGTGACATCCTGCTACACAGAGAAAATTTCAAAGCTTTTCTTCTTACATCAGAACCAAGAAAATGCCTCCCCTGTGACTATTTCTATTCATTAAAACTAGAAGTTCTTGTCAGAACAATTAGGCAAGAAAAAGAAATTTAGAATGTCTAAATCAGGAAGAAACAAATTAAAATGTTTCTCCTTATCTCTATGCAGATAACCTAGTCTTGTACATGGAAAACCCTTAAACGTGTATGAGAAACTAATAGAATTAAAATTCAGGAAAGGTGTAAGATACAAAATCAACACACAAATGGCTTGTGCCCCTGCACACTCTCAACAGAGTGTCTTCATGACTCTATGAAATATGTGGGCCTGTTTCAGAGGAAAGTGAGGAATGAAAACGTGAACTGGCTACACAAAAAGGAGATGACAACCTAGTGAAACAAGAACCCTGGACCTGAGTGTCCTTGATCTTGGTTCATTCCCCACCATGTTCCCAGGGAGCTTTCCCTCCAATATGGCACTGAGTCAGTTGCAGGTTCTAATTGCCCCCCATCATGTGGGAACAGGGTGACAGCAGGCACAAGGGTCACATGCAGACATCAGTGTAAGGGTTTGGCTAGTGACTCAGGCTGTGCAAGAATTTTCAACTAAAAGAAGAGATACAGAGAGGACGTTTATTTTACTTTGCAAAAAGGGAAAGATCTCGTGTGTCACTAGTTAATACAGGGGACGGGGAAAAAACCTGGCTTCCACTGTTCAAGAATAATGGCTGCTGTTGCTAGGTGATGAGGAAGGGAGAGGGATTTAGGACTGAAGTTGGGAAGATACCAGGGAGATTTCCTTATAAAGTTACAGTGTGTTGCTTTCCAACAGACAGTCTGGCAGATGTCCCAGGGAGGTGTCTCATCAGTACTTTCCGCAAGCCTGTAGCATTCTTATAACACAAGGTATGAGGGTTTACAAGGAGGCTTGTTCGAAGGGGAGGAGTGATGGGAACTTTCTACTAACCAGAGACTCCTTGGTGGGAATTAACCCTGAGTTCTGAAAATAGCAGAGAGGGATGCAAGAATGTAGCCTAGAGAGTAGCTTATCTCCACCCCCCTCAATTTGAACAGAGGGGTTGTTTTAATGAGAGGAGCTAACAATTTTGGGTTTTAATGATCAGGTGTTTTGCATAAATTGTGGTGGTCACTGCACTGAAACAGAAAGGTCTTTTTCCTGTCTTTACAGTCAGGTTTCCAAACACGACAATTTCATGACCTACATTTACCTACTCCTGAGTCATTACCGACAATTCATTAAAAAACATCTGGTTATGAAGGAGAGTGTCCTATATCCCAATGCATGAAACTAGTTTTACAACAGAGACTAGAGAACAAACACCACAAAGAAGGCAGTGCAGCTGCTACATATCCAGCACTAAATTCTCCTGAAGGAATAGGACCCAGGAGCTCTGTCTATGTCTCTATAGTTCATGCTTCTGTTCCCAGGGACCCACACAGACTTTCCTCTCTCCCCCAACACTTAGTCAACTTGCTCTAGGCTCACACTTTGGTCTTAGGTTATCCTCTGATCACTTTGTAAGGGAAATAGTGTCAGATGGGACTGCCTGTTTCCTGAATATGAACCTCCTGCACTTTTACTTCTTTCTTATATTGTGAGATTTGATTTCCCATGATTGCTATTACTGGTGAAAGTCAAAGACATCACATTTATATGTTAACCTCTATTTTCATATGTGACCAAGTCTGACTTTTCCCACAGGGTCTATCATTATTACTCCAATGAGATCAGTGTCCCTCCACAGTTGCTAATTTGCAGTGTCACAGCTCATTTCCCCAGTAGACTAACTCTTTCCTTCCTGGGAATGAGCACACCTGAGTAACCCATGCAAACCCACATACACAACGCCCACCTGGTGCACTTTCTTCTCTGTGCTCAACAGTGTGTACCAGTCTACATCCAGGCACACCTCCCCTCTCTGGCCAGATCGGATCTGTGCATATCTGTAAACACCAAGGGACCAGAGAACCTGATGAGAATGGCTGCACCTGTTCTGGATGTCAGGTGAGCTCCCCACTATGGTCCTGGGACAGGCCAGCCCCCATGTCCAGGTGCTCACCAAAGGGCCAGGATATTCTCTTTGAGCTGTTTTCGGGGTTCTTCAAGGACCTGCATCCAGTGGTTAGAGTTTATGACAGAATTATCCAACAAGTTTATTGACCTCCCAGGTGGTAAGACTTTGTACTCCTGGCTTTATTCATGAAAAAATGGAGGAAATGACCTTTCAAAGGCTAAAAGGAATGGATGAAAATCACCCCTGCAGAGGTGGGCCCACTTCCTCGTGTCCCAGAGCGAGGAGGGCTGTGCTATCCTCTCCACTGCGACTTACTCATATGATCTCGAGCACAATCCTAGAATTCACAGATACGGGGTCTCAGGGGCTGTATTTAAAGGGCCTGGTTCCTGGAAAGGGAACTGTCCTCTGTCCATGGTAAGCCTGTCTCTTGTGCTCACTGCTCCCTGCAGCTCCACTGCCAACAGTTAGAGAGGGTCCCCCACAAATATCAGAAAATATGTCCCCTGAGCTAAACAGGCACTGCTGTGCCACATGGTGGACATTCCAGGATGCTGAGTGTGCACACCAGACCGGGTGACAGCACCTCCCATGTGCAAGCTGAGACCTGGCACTAGAGGCCTGGTCTGCGGAGGGTTATGTTCCTCAGGTTCTTCCCCGAGGCAGCTGCCTAGGCCCAGGGCGTCCTTGCAGAGAACCACCTGTGTACAAGTAGCAGGACTGGGGCTGCCACTCTTTCAGAAACGCCAGGGAAGGCTTCCCCATGGCAGACATGCCTCCCTTGTCTCAGGGAGCTGGTTCAGACACCTGTCCTCAGACCTTGAGGCTCAGAAAAACCACTAGGGGTCACTGTCATCTCCACAATCCTGTCCCAGGATGTCTCATGAGAGGTTATATGTGCAACCTGCACTGGAGAACCTTAAAAGTCCCACTTTCCATCCTGGCAGAGTGTGTCTATCACTATTCACAGATAAGCTACTAGAATGTTCAGACCAGCCGCGTGCCCCTGAGTCCTGGCCCAGACACCATTATCCACCAGACCTTCCCATGAGGCTATCCCCAGTCCCTTGTTGTTTACAGGGAGGGAGGAACCTCCTGGCAGCTCAGTCAGGGCCTCAGGGGAAGACATGCAAATGCAGGGCCTCCCCTGCTCATGAAAGCCTGCCAGGCTGGGTCTCTGCAGACCCTGGAGAGGAGCCTCCTGTGTGAGCCCCTTAGTGCCCACATCATGGGGTCTACACTCATCTGGGCTGTGCTTCTCTTCACTGCCAAAGGTGTGTCCCTGTGCATCAGGCTCATGGGGACTGGGTCACACGGGGCAGTTCTCAGTGTGTTTCTCTGTTTGCAAGTGGCCTGTGCCTAGTTCAGCTGGTGGAGTCTGGGGGAGGCGTGGTGCCACCCAGGGGGTCTCTGTGCCTCTTCTGCAAAGCCTCTGGATTCACCTTCACTGACTACAGCATAAACTGGGTCCGCCAGGCTTCAGGGAAGGGGCTGCAGTGGGTGGCAAGAGTGAGTAAACCAAATGGAAAGGATCAGTGAGATGCTCCAGCAGTTCAAGGAAGATTCACAATCTCCATGGACAACCCTATGAGCACAGTCTCTCTTAAAATGACCAAGCTGACATCTGAGGACACGGCCTTGTATAACTGTACAAGACACAGTGAGGGGAAGTTAGTGTGAGCCCTGACACAAACCTCCCTGAGGAGACAGCAGGGCTGGGCTGCAGGGGGCGCTCAGGATCAGCAGGTCACACTTCTCTACTCTTGGGCAGGTGCAGAGGGGCAGAGGCAAGCTTCCTATTATGATGGGTATTTTCCATGCCTCTCCACATTGCTCTTTGTTCCCAGGGAAGAGCATGTCTTGTTCTTTGAATCTCTAAATTCTCACATCATCACTGGGACCAGGAAGGAGAAGAAGCCCTGTGTTTGCAGGTGAGTTATGAACAGGCACTAGAGGTTCTCTTCACCAGTTCCCTACAGGACCTTCTCCATGAGCAGATCAGCCTTTTGATTCTCACATCCATGATGGGGACAAATTTCCTTCAAAGGGAAACAGCACTGACATCAGTGCCCTCGGGTTTAAGCTCACACTCTCTGGCCCAGTCAGTGGGGCTCAGTGATAGAGCATTGACCTATGACCCAGGAGGTCATGATTAGATTCAGGTGAGGGCATATGCCCACCAGATTGGTTCCCCAGCAGGGAGCATGCTGGAGGCAGCAGATCCATGATTCTCTCTCACCACTGATGTTTCTATATTTCTCTCTCTCCCTCTTGAAATGAATAAAATATCAATAATAATAAAAACATAATATGTTATTAGACCAGACTTCCTTCCAGATGAACATCCGGATGAAGCCGGGGCTGCAAGGGAAGCCTGGGCCCTGGGGGCCTGCCAGTAGCAGGACTGGGGCTGGAGGGAAGGTTAGAGGGAAGCCCGGGTCTCTGGTGCCAGAAGGAAGCTAGTGCCAGCAGCCAAAGGAAGGAAGGCCTACTCTTGCATGAATTTCGTGCATTGGGCCTCTAGTATTTTTGAAAAAGAACCTCACACTCTCTGTCCTCAGACTGGCACACACTGTCCTACCTGGCCCTTTACTTCAGACAGGTACTCCTATGTCCCTTGCTATCTTCTATAAAATTTTAGTCATCAGTGCACGCAACCCACATCATCTATTCATTTAAATGTGCATTCCTCCAGAGTCACGCAGGACACATCCCAGACAAGTGGCCTGAAGCTGCCATCAGCCCCCTTCATGCAGGAGCGTTCCTGAAGGACATTTCCTGTAGTGATAGAGATTCATTTGAGTTGTCACTTTGCTGTGAACATTGTTTAGAAAGGATGTTGCTTAATGTAGGGCACACGTGTGACAACACATCAGGACAAGAGCCACATAGTGGATAAATGTACACTGACTTACAGGAAGTGATGGCACACACTTTCCTCAGGAATCCTGGTTCCAGGATGAATTAGGAGTCTGTCTATTCTTGGTGTCTATCCTGATGGTTAACTTCCCTGTGAGCTCCTGCCTGGTTGTCCTTATTCACTGCCTCCCACATGGAGACACCCACTGCTCAGAGATCCACAGCTGCACCCTTGATGGACCAGCACAGACCCACGGGCCTGAGGAAATGGGGATGTCCCTGAACTCTCCCTGGTAGGTGCCTGAGTAACCACCAGTGGAGTCTGAATTCTCACTCCCAACCTTGTACTCAGGGCAGGACTACCCATGAGGGTGAACCAGAGACGCCAATGCTGGAGGAGATGAAGTCTCCTGCAGGGGCTGAAGGTGCATCTGTGCGTCTCTGAGCAGTGGGTGTCTCTATGTGAGAGGCAGGGAATGAGGGCAACCAGGCGGGAGCTCACAGGGAAGTTAACCATCAGGATGGACACCAAGAATAGACAGACTCCCAATTCATCCTGGAACCAGGAGTCCTGAGGAAGCCAGGGTCCCTCCTAGAGCTGGACTCACTCACCTGCCACTGCAGCTCCGCCCACCAGGTGACCTGGGAGAGCAGTCTCACCTGACAGCTGACAATGCTGCTGCCTCCTCCCCTCCAAGTTCTGAGGTCTCTTTCCTGCTTCATGATGGGGGGGTCTCCAGGGGACTTCCAGGAACGCACAACTGCAGTCAAAGGGGTGACTCAGCCCCACCTCTGACTCTCCCTGGAACAAACCTGACTGTTCTAACCTGTGTCTGGGTATACAGGACCTGCAAGAACATGGACACACGAGTTCCTGCTCTTCAAAGTCTGTGTTTGTATCATGGGTGCATTTTATTGGCTTCCAAAGAACATCACACCCAGGTCCAGAACCCACATGTGGTCCCTGCTCATGTGCTATGTACAGGGAAGAGGGGCAAATGTGGATTTCATAGCAAAGAATATCATCACAGTGTGTGTGTATGTGTAATTTATTAAATACTAAAAGTGCTATGAGATTTGGTCACACACCGGGATACTTAAATGAGACCTTCAATGACAGGAACCTAAGGGCATAAGTGGCTCCAGGGCTCCCGGGAGCTTCTGGATGAGGGGAGGGTCAGCTGTGTCTTTGCAACTAAGAGCTCCAGGGAAGGGCTCCCTGATGGCTTCCTAAAGCCCTGGTTTGGGGTCTCCCTGCAGAGCCATAGGGGCTCAGAAAGGCCAGTTCACTCTGTCTAGAGACACCAAAACAACACGGTGTCCTTGAGGAAGCAATTGGACATCAGGGCACAGCATTCACTACTGGACTAGAGATGCTGAGAGGTCAATGCCCTGTGAGACCTGACAGGACGCTCCCCTGTAGAGCCAGGGCTGGACAGTAGGGGGCACTCAGGGCCCAGGAGCACAGGCTGCTGTCCTAGGAGCAGGTGCAGAGGGATCTGGGCAAGGGTTTCCTCTAAGCCCTGGGCCTTCCTCTCTTCATACAAACAATCCAAACTGAAAGTTGGACACGACTGCTGAGATGACTGTGAATATCCTGCTCTATCAAAGCATTTACCAAACTCAATGGGACATGAGAACCACACACAAGGGGTGTTTCTATGGCTTTGGGATATCTGAATTGTAAGAAGTTGGCACAGGGATGGATTTATTACCTCACTAGGGGCACCATTTTAGAGACACGCTGATCCAAGGAGAAGACATTCAGGTATCAAAGCCGAGAGCTGGTCCAGGTGGCCTCTTCTCACACAAAGGTGAGCCCACAATAAGGATCATGTCCTGTGAGGGCTAGTTCCTCAGTGTGAGGAGCTTTGTCTTCACTGAGGTCAGGGACCTCGCAGGAGACACACATCCTCCAGCCAAGATTAGGACTTGTTGAAACCAAGAGCTAGTTCCTTGAAAAGATAAACAAACCGATGAACCATTTGCCAGACTCATAAAAAAACAAAGAGAGAGACCCCAGATAAATAAAATCAGAAAGGAGAGAGGAGAAGAAACCACTGACACCACAGACATACAAAGGATTGTAAGAAAATACTATGAACTATGATATGCCAACAAGCTAGACAATGTGGATGAAATAGAGGGATTTCTACAAAAACACAATCTCCCAAAACTGAAACAGGAAGAATCAGAAAACCTGAATAGACTAATAACAACTGAGAAAATAGAAGCAGTAATCAAAAAATTCCCAGCAACAAAAGCCCTGGTCAGGATTGCCTAACAGAGGAGTTTTACCAAATAGTCAAAGAACTATCACCTATACTTCTAAAACTATTCCAAAATTCCAAGAGTTTAGAAAACTTCCAAGCTCTTTTTAAGAGGCCAGTATTATCCTAATTCCAAAAGCAGATAAAGACACTAGAAAGAAAAACAGTTACAGGCCAATATATCCCTGATGAACATAGATGCTAAAATCCTCAACAAAATATTAGCAAATAAGATCTATTAAAAAGATCATATACCATAACCAAGTGGGATTTATTCAAGGAATGCAAGGCTGGTACAATACTCCCAAGTCAATAAATGTGATACATCCCATAAAGAAATTGAAATACAAAAATCACATAACCACATCAATAGACACAGAAAAAACATTCAACAAAATCCAACACTCATTTTTTTGATAAAAAAATCTCTCAGCAAAGTGGAAATAGAGGGATCTTACCTCAACATAATGAAGGCCATATATGACAAACCTACAGCCAACATCAAACTCAATGGCAACCCCTGGTGGTCAGCACACATCATAGTGAGTGATCAAACTCCTGGTCTCCTGGTCAAAATCCCAAGAGATCACTTTTCATAATATATATATAGTGAATTCTCAGAAAGAAGAAATAAAAGGCATTCACATTGGAAAGGAGAAAGTAAAATGCTTTTTATTCACAGATGACATGATATTGTACATAGAAAACCTTAAAGACTCCACCAAAACTACTAGATTTAATAAACAAATTCAGCAATGTAGTAAGACACAAAATTACAACCCAGAAACCCATGGTATTTTCATAGACCAACTAGAGGCCTGCTGCATGAAATTCGTGCATGAGTATGGTCCCTAGGCCTGGTCACTGATATGGGCTGATCGGGACCTTCCAGCTACAGCCTGAGGCCTTCCTTCCCTGGCTGCCAGCTGCCAACCACAGCCTTCCTTCATTCTATGCCAACCCCTGGTGGTCAGCACACATCATAGTGAGTGATCAAACTCCTGGTCTCCTGGTCAAAATCCCAAGAGATCACTTTTCATAATATATATAGTGAATTCTCAGAAAGAGAAACTAAACAATCCCATTTACTGTTGCAACAAAAAAATAAGATACTTAGGAATAAACTTAACCAAGTAAGAAAAATATTTGTACTCAAAAAACTATATGACTTTTAAAAAAGAGACTGTGCAAGATAAAAATAAGTTGAAAAATATACTGTGTTCATGGATTGGTAGAATTAACATCATTAAAATGTCCATACTACCCCAAGTTCAATGAAATGCATATTAAAATACCAACAGCATATTTCACAGGTCTAGATTAAATTCCCCAAGTATGTGCTATATATGAATTGCCACAGCAATCTTGAAATAGAAGAACAAAGTGTGAGGGATCACAATACCAGCTATAGTGTTATACTACAAAGCCACTGTAATCAAAACAGCCTGCTACTGGCACAAGAACAAGCATATCCAACAATGGAACTGAACAGAGACTCCAGAAGTAGACCCAATCCATTACATGTAATTAATATTTGACAAAAGAAGGAGGAGAATACAATGGAGTAAAGACAGTCCCTTTAATAAATGGCATTGGGAAAACTGGATAGATACATGCAAAGAAATGAAATTAGACCACCAACTTCCACCACAAACAAGAATAAACTCAAAATGGATAAAAGATTTAAATGTAAGTCATGAAACCATAAAAATCCTAGAAGAAACCATAGGCAGCAAAATCTCAGACATCTCTAGTTGCAATATGTTTACAGATACATCTCCTAGGGCAAAGGAAACTAAGGAGAAAATAAACAAATGGGACTACATCAAAATAGAAAGCTTCTGCACAGCAAAAGAAACCATCAACAAAATGAAAAGGGAGCCCACAGTATGGGAGAACATATTTGGCAAGGATACATTTGATAAAGGGTTAATATCCAAAATATATAAGGAACACATATAACTTAACAAAAGGAAGTCAAAAAATCTAGTTAAAAATTAGGCAAAGGAACTAAATAAACATTTCTCTAAAGGGAACATACAGGAGGCCAAGAGACATGTGAAAAAATTTCAAAGTCACTGATCATCAGAGAGATAAAATTATAAGACAATGAGGTATCACCTCACACCTGTCAGAATGGCTTCCATCAAAAAATCAGCAAATGACAAGTGCAGGCGAGGATGTGGAGAAAAGGAAACCCTAGTACACTACTGGTTTGAATTCAGACTGATGCAGCCATTATGGAAAGCAGTACAGAGTTTCCTCAAAAAATTAAATATGGAACTGCCATTTGACCCAGTGATCCCACTTCTGGAGATATATCCTAAGAAACCTGAAACACCAATCAGAAAGAATGTATGCACCCCTATATTCATAGCAGCACAATTTACAATAGCTAACATCTGGAAACAGCCCAAGTGCCCATCAGTAGATGTGTGGATTAAAAGCCCGGGTACATTTATACTATGGAATACTATGCAGCAGTAAAAAGAAGGATCTCTTTCCCTTTGAGACAGCATTTAGGGGCCTGTAGAGTATTATGCTAAGTCAGTCAGAGAAAAACAAGTATCATATGATCTCACTCATATATGGAATGTAATGAACAAAATAGACTAATGTACAAAATGGATGCTGAGACCTAGAAGCATGAAACAGAGTGTGGAATCTCAGAAGAAAAGTAGGGGAGGGTGGAAGGGTGGGAAGAGATCAACCAAAGAACTTGTATGCATATATACATATGCCATGGACACAGATAATAGGATGGTGAAGGCCTGGGGTATGGGGAGTGGGGGAGGTTTAGAAGGGATCAATGGGGGAAAAGGGGACATATGTAACACCTTTAACTATATATATATATATATATATATATATATATATATATATATATATATATAGAATAGGACTTAGACCTTAGACTCCCACTGAGCTTGGTCCTTCTGACATTCATTTTCTCTAACGTGGGGTCAAGACCTCACCTATGAAATACTCTGCCTCATGAATATGCAAAGGGTGGAGGTGGACAAGGATAAATATGGATAAGTCTGTGCCCTGAGGGCATCACCCACAGCCACACCCTCACCTACAGAAGTGCTCACAGCACAGCCCTCACCATGGACTGGAGCTGGAGAACCCTCCTCCTGGTGGCCATGGCTACAGGTAAGGGGATCCCCAGTGCCTGAGTTGAGGAGGGGACCAGGAAGAGTCAAGGGGGATTTCCACCCACTCCTTTCTCCTCTCCACAGGTGTCCACTCCCAGGTGCAGCTGGTGCAGTCTGGGGCTGAGGTGAGGAAGCCTGGGGCCTCCGTGAAGGTCTCCTGCAAGGCTTCTGGATACACCTTCACCAGCTACTGGTTGAACTGGGTGAGACAGGCCCCAGGACAGGGGCTTGAGTGGATGGGGAGGGTTAACCCTAACAATGGAGACACAAATTACGCACAGAAGTTCCAAGGCAGAGTCTCCATAACCAGAGACACGTCCATCAACACAGCCTACATGGAACTCAGCAGCCTGAGAGTCGAGGACACAGCCGTGTATTACTGTACAACATACACAGTGAGGGGAAGTCAGTGTGAGTCCAGACACAAACCTTCTTGCAGTAGGGACTGCAACCTCCAGGGGGCGCTCAGAGTCCCTGAACACAAGGACCATCCCAGCAGCAGGTGCAGTTGGAGGTTTGGGCTGGTTTCCTGTGTGGCTCCCTCTTCATGTCACGGTTTCCATCAAGGAACCTCTCTGATTGCTGATTCTGCGCTTATCTCTGATGTCTCTGAGTTAGAAAATTGTGTTGTAAACAGAGACAACTTTCTCACGTTGACAAATACAGAGAATGTCTTTTAGACACCTTTGTACCCAAATGGCAATAAATCATCTAATTTTCTGACCCACATCCATTGAATCTAACAAGAAGCTCCGCTGACTAAACAGTGCAGGTCACCTGAATACTGGACAGTGGCCACCACAGTTATGAGAACCCAACGTTAGAGATTAGGAAGCCCCTCTGGTGATGGTCATTGTCTTGTCATCATGCTCATAGCACAGGGAATAGGTTACACCAGGCAGAGGCAGAGGGACCCATGGCAGCTTGGCACAGATGTCCAGCCTGACGACAAACACACACACCAAGGACTTGGGATGTTTATTATGCACAGAGTTGAAATCTATGGGAAGCACAGGAAAGGCCCCCTCAGCTGGTGAGGAGCAGAAAAGGGGGCTGACTACGGGCTTTTTTGTTGTTGTTGTTGTTCAGGTGGGTGGGGCGGGGGGAGGAATTCTCCTTCCAGGGGTTTGTGTTGTTTCAATCTCACAAAGACATCTAAAGAGAAAACCATGATTTTTTTATTCGATTTCCTATGGCGGGGGGAGCAGATAGAGAAGAGGCAGTAATGACCCATCAGATGGCAAAAGTCAAAGGAAAAAGAAAATAGAATATGGCTCCCCATTTTACTTACAACTTTAAAAAGAGCAAAAATTAAGATAAAGTGTCCTTATGTGTGTATAAAACCAGATTTGCAAGGGTGGTTCAACGTACCTCATCCACAGAATGAAGGATAACATATACATCCTATAAATAGATATAGATGAAGCCTTTCAAATTGAAAATGACTTCAGAATTAAAATTCTTAGCAGATTAGGTATAGACGTGATGTACCTCAATATCCTAAAGGGCACATTTGAGAATCCAACAAGTGACATTATGTTACACAGAGAAAATTTCAAAACTATTCTTCTTACATCAGGACCAAGATAAGGGCTCCCCTGTGAATACTTATATTCATCAAAACTAGAAGTCCTTGTCAGAATAATTAGACAATAAAGGAAATTTAAAATGTCTGAGTCATAAGGAAACAAGCTAAAATGTTTCTCCTTACCTGTATGCAGATGGCAGATCTTGAACATAGAAAACCCTAAAAAGTGTATGAGAAGCTATTAGAACTAGAATTCAGGAAAGATGTAAGATACAAAACCAATACACAAATGCCTTGTGCCCCTGAACCCTCTCAACAGAGTGTCTTCAAGACTCTAGGAAATATGTGGGCTGTTTCAGAGGAAAGTGAGGGAATAAAACTTGAACTGGCTAAACAACAAGGAGATCACAACCTAATGAAACAAGAACCCTGGGCCTGTGTGTCCTTGGTCTTGGTTAATCCCCCATCTTGTTCTCAGGTAGCTTCCCCCAATGTGACACTGAGTCAGCTGTAGGTTCCAGTTGACTCCCATCATGTGGGGACAAGAGACAGTGGTCCAGAGGGTCACAAGCAGACATTAGTGTTAGGGTTTGGCTGGTGACTCGGCCTGTGCAAGGATTCACAACTAAAATGAGAGATACAGAGATGAAGCGTGTTTTACTTTCCAGAAAGGGCCAGTGTATCACTAGTCAATACAGGGCAGGAACAAAATGCAGCTTATACTTCAAAGAGTAATGTCTGCTGTTGCTAGGTGACAGGGAAGGGGGAAGGATTTAGGGCTGAAGTTGAGCAGATACGAGGGGGATTGTCTTGAAAAGTGACAGTTTATTTGCTTTTAAGGAGACAGTCTGACAGATGTTGTAGGAAGGTGTCTTTTCAGTATTTCCCCCAAGCCTGTAACATGCTTAGAGCAAAAGGTATGAGGATTCACAAAGATGCTTTTTCAATTGGAGAGGTGAAGGGAACTTTCTATTAACTAGAGACTCATTGGTGTGAATTATCCCTGAGTTCTGAAAACAGCAGGGAGGAGGGGATACAACAATTCAGCCTTGAGAGTAGCTATCTTCTCCCTCGGTTTGAACAGAGGGGCTATTTGGATCAGAGAAGATAACAATTTGGGAGTTTCATCATCAGGTGATTCTCATATATTGCGGTGGCCACAGCAAAGAAAAATAAAGGTCCTTGTCTTGTCCCTACAATCAGGTTTCCAATCACAAAATTCCCATGATGTAAAATTAATTACTCCTAAACCATTACCGACATCTTCACCTAAACACATGTGGTTATGACTATGAGTGTTCTATATCCTAATGTATGAAACTGGTTTTCGAACAGAGTCTAGAGGATAAGCACAAAAAAGAAGGCAGTGCAGCTGCTACACATCAAGCACCAAACTCCCCTGAAGGAATAGGACCCAGAAGTCTGTCTGGGTCTCTATTGTTCATGCTTTTGGTTCCCAGGGACCCACACAGACACTCCACTATCCCCCAACATTTGATCCACTGGTGCCAGGCACACACTCTGGTCTTAGTTTATCCTTTGATCACTTTGTAGGGGAAATAGGGTTGGATGGAACCTACCATGTGCTGAACATGAACCTTCTGGACTTTTACTTCTTTCTTGGGTTGTGAGGGTTGATTTCTCATGGTTGCCATTATAGGTAAAAGTCAAAGGCATCTCTCAGTTTAAACCTCCTCTTTTTATATGTACAATAATTTCCTCTCCTGGGTCTTTGTACAGGTCTCCTGCAGCAGGTGGGCCCAGTGGGCAGGGCAAAGACCCAGATGTGGGGAGTGATTTTTCACAGACAGCACCCTCACATGTATCACACTCAAAGACCATGTCCTTTATGACAGAGTCCAGCACCAGAAATCCCCATATAGCAGGAGGACATGCAAATAGGGCCCCTCTGCTCATGAAAACAAGCCCAGCCCTGACCCTGCAGTGCTGGGACAGAAGCCCATCCCTGGGATCCCCAGGTTTTCCCATTCCCTGATCAGGACTGAACACAGACCCCTCACCATGGGGTTTGGGCTCAGCTAAGTTTTCCTTGTGGCGATTTTAAGAGGTAATTTATGGAGAACAGGAGACACTGAGTATGTTAGTGGATGTGAGTGAGAGAAACAGTGCACGGGTCAGCATTTCCTGACCAGGATGTCTTTGTGTTTGCAGGAGTCCAGTGTGTGGTTCAGCTGGTAGAGTCTGGAGGATTTTTGGTGCAGCCTGGAGGGGCTTTGAAACTCTCCTGTGCAGCACCTCGATTCACCTTCAGTAGCTACTACATGATCTGGGTTCGCCAGGCTCCAGGGAAAGGGCTGAGTAGGTTGCATGCATTACTAATAATAGTGGTAGCACATACTACCCAGATTCTGTAAAAGGCCAATTCACCATCTCTAGAGACAAAGCCAAGAACACACTGTACCTGCAAATGAACAGCTTGAGAGCCAAGGACATGGCTATGTATTACTGTGTGAGAGACACAATGAGGGGAAGTGTGAGCCCAGACACAAACCTCCAAGAGGGAGAGGCTGTGACCAGCAGGGGGCCCTCAGGGTCCCTGAACACAAGGACCATCCCAGCAGCAGGTGCAGTTGGAGATTTGGACTGGTTTCCTGTATGGTTTCCTCTTCATGTCACAGTTCCCCTCAGAGAACCTCTAGATTCCCAATCCTGTGCTTATCTCTGATGTCTCTGAGTTAGAAAAGTCTGTTGTAAACAGAGACAACTTTCTCATGTGGAAAAACCACAGATTGTCTCTTTCAGACATTCTTGTGCCCAAATGACAATTCATCATCAAATCTTCAGACACACATCTCCTAAACCCAACCAGAGGCTCTGCAGACTCAACAGTGCAGCTCAGATCCACAGCTCAGGGCCCAGACAGTCATCAGCAGGACACGTGTGGGGTGGACAGCGGGCACCAAAATCCTGTGACCCCAATGCTTGAGAAAGGGGACCCTGACTGGTGAAGGTCAATGACTTGTCATCATGCTCACAGCACCAAGCATAGGTGATGCCAGGCAGAGGCAGAGGGACCCACGGCAACTTGGTACAGGTGTCCAGGCTGATGACAAAGACACACACACACACTCCAAGGGACATGGAATGTTTATTAAGTACATAGTTGAAATCTCTGGGAATCACAGGAAAGGTCATTCAGGGAGACAGACCTGCTTTCATGGAGCCAGGAAAGAGGACAGACTCAGTGCTTTTATTCTGGCGAGGCAGTGGGTACAGGGAGGAATCTGCTTCCAGGGACTTGTGTGGTTTTAATCTCACAATGACATTTAAAGACAAAGCTATCATTTCTTACTCAATTTCCTGTGTGTGTGTGTGGGGGGGGGGCAGATGGAGAAGAGGCAGCAATGAGACAGCAGTTGTCAGAAGTCAAACAAAAAAGAATACAGAGTATAGCTATCCATTTACTTACAACTCTGAAAAATGACAAACATTGAGATGAAGGGTCCTTATGTTTGTGCAACAATCAGGTCTACAGAAAGTAAAAAGAATAATTATAAGTAAGCAAATGATGATGATGGTGATGATGATGATGATGATGATGATGGTGGTGGTGAGGATAGTATTGGAAAGGAATCTTGGTCCAGTGTCTCAGTAGGAATCTGTACTTTCTCCAAGGTCATCGGCTTTTTCAAATGCCTTGTAGCAACTTACGGTTGGGCTTTTAGAGACTCATTCCCTCAATGGTATCTGCAGAGGAAATGCCTGCTCTTGTTTCCTATAAAAAGTAATTGTGGCCCTAGCTGGTTTGTCTCAGTGGATAGAATCTCTACCTGCAGGCCACAAGGTCCCAGGTTCAATTCTGGTCAAGGGCAGATGTCTGCGTTGCGGGCTTGATTCTCTCTCATCATTGATGTTTCTGTCTCTATCTCCCTCTCCTTTCCTCTCTGAAATCAATAAAAATATATTTTTTAAAAAGTCATTGTGTGGGTAATCACCATGTCTACAGAAAATGAGAATGATTATAAGTAAGCAAATTTTGATGATGATGATGATGATGATGATGATGATGATGATTAAGAAGAAAAGAATGGATTTAGAGAGAGGAGCCCTGGTCCAATAACATGGTTGCTCCTCATTCTAACACAATATCACCATGGCTCCTCCAGTGAGGGCTGTCCACTCTTCCCTCCACGTGTTGACAGATTTTATAATGGGAGCCCCAATGAATGATGCAACTTTGGTGATTCATGGTGAGATCTTGTGAGCAATGACCACAAAGATGCCCCAATCCTGATCCCCTGGACCTGGGAAGGTTTTACCTTCTAGAACAGAGACACTGTGAGAATGTGCATGTAGGAAACAGAGATCCCCTTCCCACCAGTTTGCATTGACACAGTCATTATTTCTCTAGATCCCTAACTGCATGATATTTAATGTTTCTATTTCTAACAATCTCCAGTTCATAATTATTCATGCATTTTCTACAATGAGGTAAGCTGTCCATATCATGTGCTGTATTTTCTTTTATGGCTTTAGTGGAAGAGGCTTTAAACCCCATGTCTAGTCACTCTGTTTTTGAAAAAAAAGGCATATTTATGGCAAGTGACTCAAAACAAGTCTAACATCCTCCACTAACCCAGGTCCAATGTCAACAACATACTAGGAAAATGAACAGCACATCGAAAGAATCATTTACCATGATCAAGTGAGATATAGTTTTAGAATGCAAGGATAGTTCAACATATGAACACGAATCAATGTGCTACAACTCATTCACAGAATGAAGGACAAATATATATCTATAAATCTTCATTTAAACCAGTGGTTCTCAACCTTCCTAATGCTGCGACCCTTTAATACAGTTCCTCATGTTGTAGTGACCCCCAATTTCATTGTTACAAATATAACATAATTAAAGCATAGTGATTAATCACAAAAACAATATGTAATTATATTTGTTTTATCTGATGGTCTTAAGCAACCCCTGTGAAAGGGTCATTCGACCCCCAAAGGGGTCGCAACCCACAGGTTGAGAACCGCTGATTTAAACAGATATAAAAAAGGAAAATACATTTTAAATATCCAGAATACTTTCAAGACTGAAGTAAATAAATTAGTCATACAAGGTTTGTATCTCAGCACCACAAAGGCCACATTTGAAAAGCCAACAAGTAACACAATACTAAACTGAGAAAAATTTAATGTTAATTTTCAAATATCAGGATGAACACAGGAGTTCCCACTGTAACTAATTCTATTCTAAAAACTAATAGTGCTTGTCAAAAAAATTAGGCAAGAAAAAGAAATAAAAACTATATCAGAAAAGACAAGTTAAAATGTTTCTCCTTATCTTTATAATGATGATATGATGTACATAGAAGACCCTAAATATTGCACCAGAAAACTAATGAAACTAGAAAATAAACTCAGGAACTACATAAGTTACAAAATCTACACACAACTGCCTTGTGCCCCTAAACACTCTCAACAAAGTGTTTTCATGGCTCTAGGAAATATGTGGGGCTGTTTCAGAGGAAAGTGTGGAAAGAACACTTGAACTGGCTAAATAAAAAGGAGATCTGCTGCAAACTTTTGCAGTGAGGATTCAGAATCTGAAGAAGGGGCTGCACACAAATGAAAACACTAGACAAGAAATATGAATTTAGAAAGCATGGAGGACCAGGCAGAAACCTCTCTCTGGTGGAGATGCTCACTGAAACCCTGGACCTATCAGCTTTTATTTACTTGAATACACATTTGCCCTTTAGGAATGCATACAGGCATGTCAAAGGTAAAGTTTGGTAAACAGTAAAAGGATTATCAGGTTAGAGAATTTCCTTCAGCCATTGAGCCCACAACAGGGCAATATTATACTGATTTTCAGCCCTGCTGAATATCAAAGTCCATTGGCCTTCCAAAGGGTCTTTATGCATAATATGCTAATTACTGTTGATTTTATCCTCCAGCATTTCCCTCTTTTTGTTTTCTTAATAAATCTAAAAAGGTGTATGCCATCTACAGGCCTTGAGTCCTTTTAAGACTTTTCATTCCGCGTCTGCAGACTAGAATTAAACATATAAGAACAAGAATGAGACAGACAATAGTGGTTATGCTAAGAGTCAAATGTAGGGAGGTCCAATGAAAAGGATTGAGTTCTTCCATGTCCTATTAAAATTGTTGTCAGGCATTTAAGGAATTAGTCTATAGTAGGCTCCTTTCTGGGCCATCAGTTCTTTATGTGTCCCCTTCCCAATCACTGTCCCCTGTGACATGACAGCAATGTTATTTGAGTTCTGGATGGTGGACAAATGGTGGGCAATGACAATGCAGGTCCGACCTTCTCTGGCTTTGTCCAGGGCAACCTGTACCATTGCACAATTGATGACTGCTAGCATGGGAAGCTTCTTCACCATCTCCCAGGTCATCTGTGGACTGTTTCTCCTCTGTCTCATTTTCCTCCCATTCCTTCAGCATATTGCTTGGGCCTACTGCTATCTGTGGCTGGAGTAGTCAATTTTCTACAGCTGAGGTACAGGGTGAGGCTCAGGGTGCAAGGTCTTTATTAATCTGGTCAGTTCCTCCCTCAGATCCATGCTGAAGTTTAACATTCCTTGAAGAAATTCACATGGGATTGGAGGAGTTTTCAGGAAGTACACAAGCATATCCTCGACCAAATGTTAACAATAGGCCCCAATGGGCTTACATTAAAAAGAGTATACACAGGAAGCTGTAGACACTGTCACAAAATTCCAAATATTAAGAGTCATGAACGTCTCATTAGCCTGTGCTTAGGAGGCAGTTTCACAGATCAAAGTAACATTATAAATTAAGATGTAAGATCCTCAGAGTGGCTGTCATTTATTTTTATATTTTGCACAAGGGTAGAATTTATATAAAATTACATTAAAAATTTGGTAATTATGAATACACTAGAGTATTGAGATTCAGAAACTGTCAGCACAAAAGTTAATCTCTTTAAATCTGTTTGAAAGATGCTTGAGTGTAGCCTGTTGATTTAGTCCACAATTTCTTTTATAAGCTCAGAAAGTCTAGGCTGTGCTTTGATAAGAATCCAATGAGTCTCCTGACCCATGTGGTCCCCTGTCCCTGACTTACCTGGTAAGTGAGGTCAAGGGAAGAGATACTCCGAAGCAGGTCCCCATAACATCAGGGCAGCCCGACCTCAGTCCCTCTATTTATTGGAAAGGCTGCCCCACATGCAAATTTCTCTCCAAGCTCCAGGGTAAATCCTCTCCTGCTCTGTGCAGGCTCACAGCTCTCTCCTCACACAGGGCTGAGGTTTCTGGGAAGGCAGAGCTGTGGTCTAGAAGAAGATGAGGCTGCTGAGTCTTCTCCTGTGCCTGGTGACAGCCCCCCCCCCAAGGTGAGGGTCTCAGGGGTCAGACAGGGGTCATGGGAAGGCTGTGACTGCATGTGACTGACAGGGACTGATGCTCCTTGTCCCCAGGTGTCCTGTCCCAGGTGCAGCTGCAGGAGTTGGGCCCAAGTCTGTTGAAGCCCTTGCAGACCCTCTCCCTCTCCTGCACGGTCTCTGGTTACTCCATCACCAGTGGTTATGACTGGAGCTGGATCTGCCAGCCCTGGGGAAAGGGCTTGAGTGGATGGGGCACATAAATCATAATGGAAACACTAACTACAGCCCCTCCCTCAAGAGCCGAACCTCCATCTCCAGAGACAAGTCCAAGAACCAGTTCTCCGTGCAGCTGAGCTCTGTGACCATCCAGGACACTGCTGTTTATTATTGTGCAAGACACAGTGAGGGGAAGACAGCGTGAGCCCAGACATAAATCTCCCTGAGGGAGACAGTTGGGCTGGCCTGCAGAGGGCGCTCATGACACCAGGGGGCGCTCAGGACCCACAACACAGAGAGCAGCCCCAGGAGCAGGGGCAGAGAGAGCGGGGAAGGAAGGGCCTTCCTGTTGGGAGCAGGGATGTCCTCTCAAAGCTCAGCTGCAATGGGGGATTATAATTGCTCATTCTCTGTGTCTAATTTCTCAAATTCTCACTGAAGACAACAAGTGAGAAGGTGACATTGCAGTTCTCACATGACATATCAGCCTGTGTCCTGCCTTTAATCCCCTCATCAGGGTCCGTATGCTATTGTGGTCATGATAGTGGTCATGGGCCCAACACAGGCTTCAGGTGCATGTGAAAGACCTGGGGGAACCTGACTCCCCTTAGGTGATGGAGGACCACCTCCCAGGTGAGGCACGACCTTCTCCATAATAGTGAGGACTCGGAGGCCACAGGTGGATCCGGCCCAGAAGTGCAGGTAACACCAGATCACAGACACACATCCATGCTTTCATATCATACCAGGGCTCTACACCCTCACTGGGCAGAGCCTGAAGGAGACAAAGCCACCACTTCATCGGGTTAAGGAGCAAAATGAGGGTTAGCAGCCACTCATGCTGTGCTCCAAGGGAAGGAGGGCGGTCAGATGGCAGTTGTCTGAGGAGAGTCAGGATGGGTGGCTTTGGGGAGGGATGTGGGGGAAGAGCCTCCAGGACCCTGTCTGAGCCCTCCTCCATTCCTCAGCAGCCATATTTCTTGGGAGGAGCAATCCCCACCCAATGGCATGAGCCTGGGGAAAGCAATTCCCCCACCTCTGGAACCCTGTCACCCCACCCTGAATCATAAGCCCTGCTGAGGAGTCAGGGGCATAGGCCTGGGTGTAGACGTCTGGGCATCTCAGGAGGTGTCAGAGACTGGCTTTGGTGAGGCTATTGACCCACTTTCTCTTGAAATTCACTGGTGCATGCTCCTCATGGGAGATCCGATAGTAACAGCATCCTGGCTTCTGGGAGACCCAAGCTCTGATCTCCACAGAACCCACACACCTTACCACCAGGGGTTTCAAGGTGTCAAGTTCAGGGGAAAATCAGGGACAGACTCAGACATGTGGCTCTAGAACAGAGGAACACACCCACCACCTTCCCTGAAGTCTGATCAGCACCTTCCCCTTAAGGGACATCCTAGTGCCCCATCCTCCTGATTCACGGGAGTCTCTTTCAGAGACTGAGCCTTTCCAGTGACTGAGGTTAATTGGCAGCCGGCAGGTGGAGGCAGGCACAGAAGGATCCAGGGGTGTCTTGGGACATTTTCTGACCTGCCCCTTGGCCCCGTGGTGGGAAACAAGAGGATATACCTCTGGGAAACATTTATGCATCCTACATAGGAGCACTTAAATATATAAAACAAAGCTTGAGCCATAGCTGGTTTGGCTCAGTGGATAGAGTGTTGGCCTGCGGACTGAGGGGTCCCGGGTTTGATTCTGGTCAAGGGCATGTAACTTGGTTGTGGGCACATCCCCAGTAGGGGGTGTGCAGGAGGCAGATGATCAATTTTTCTCTCTCATCCATGTTTCTAGCTCTCTATCCCTCTCCCTTCCTCTCTGTAAAAAATCAATAAAATATATTTTTTAAAAAAGCTTGAAAATAGTGTCAGATGGAACTTCCTGTCTCCTGGACATGAAATTCCTACACTTTTAATTCTGGGATTTGAATATTAATTTCTCTTGGTTGTCATTACTGGTGACTGTCAAAGGAATCAATTATTTTCAATCCTCCTCTTTTTTGTACAGGTGACCTGGAGCAGTTGGGTTCAGTGGGGAGTGCACAGGTGTAGTTGTGGGGAATTATTTAACATACATGCACCCTTGGACATGTTACACCTGGGATGGCATTATTTGTATCAGCATCCAACCCAGAGCTTCCTATATAGTATAAGGACATGCAAATAGAGGCCACGCTATTCATAAAAACCAGCCCAGCCCTGACCCTGCAGATCTGGGACAGGAGCCCAGCTCTGGGATACCCAGGTGTTCCCATTCCCTGATCAGGACTGAACACAGACCACTCAGCTGGGTGTTCCTTGTGGCTCTTTTAAGAGGTAATTTATAGAGAACAAGAGACGCTGAATATGTGAGTGGACAAGAGTGAGTGATATGGTGGACATGTGAGAGTTTCCTGACCAAACATCTTTGTGTTTGCAAGTGTCCAGTGTGAGTTGCAGCTGGTGTAGTCTGGGGGTATGTCTCAGAGCCTCTCCTGTGCAACCTCTGGATTCACCTTCAGTAGCTACTGGATGAACTGGGTTCACCAGGCTTCAGCGAAGAGGCTGGAGTGGTTATGTCAAATGAATCCTGGTGGAAGTACCACAAATTATGCCAACTCTGTGAAGGGCCAATTCACCATCTCCAGAGACAATGCCAAGAACCTGCTGCATCTGCAAATGAACAGCCTGAGAGCCAAGAACATGGACCTGTATTACTGTGTGAGACACAGTGAGGGGAAGTCAGTGTGAGCCCAGACACAAACCTCCCTGCAAGAGGGGCTGTGACCACCAGGAGGTGCTTTGGGTACCTGAACACAAGGACCATCCTAGCAGCAGGTGCAGTGGGAGGTTTGGGCTGGTTTCCTGTGTGGTTCCCTCTTCATGTCACAGTTTCCCTCAGAAAACCTCTGGATTCCTGATTCTGCGCTTATCTCTGAAGTCTCTGAGTTAGAAAGTCTGTTGTAAACAGAGACAACTTTCTCACTTGCACAAATCACAGAGAGTCTCTTTCAGACATCCTTGTGCCTGTCTGACAATTCATTATCAAATCTGAACTACATCAGCTAAATCTAACCAGAGTCTCTACTGACTCAATAGTACAGCTCATCTCTACAGCTCAGGGTCCCAGCCAGTCAACAAGGGAATTCACTTGTTCTGGACAATGGGCAGCAGAAGCCTATGAATGCAAAACTAGAGAAGAAGGGCCCCAGGTGGTACATTCATTGCTTTTTCATCATGCTTATAGCACCAAGAGTAGGTGACACCAAGCAGAGGTAGGGAGACCTACAGCAGTTTAGTACAGACAACCAGTGTGATGATAAACACACACACCAAGGGGCATAGAATGTTTATTATGCACATAGTTGAAATCTCTGTGAAACACAAGAAAGGCCCATCAGGAAGTCAGACCTGCTTTGATGGAGCCAGGAAAGGAGACTGGCTCAGGGATTTTATTTTGTAGAGGTGCTGTGGGAGCAGCATAATTCTGCTTCCAGGGGCTTATGTGGATTCAACCTCTTATTGACATCTGGAGAGGAGACCCAACTTTTCTTTTTATATTTCCACGTGGGGCCAAGTGAGAAGAGGCAGGAATGAACCATCAGTTTTCAGCAATCAAGCAAAAAATAAAATAAAATATGGCTACTTATTTTACTGAACAATTATAAAATTTGAGCAAACATTTAGAAATAGAGCCATTATGTGGATACAAAAACAACCTCTTTAGAAATTCAGACAAATGATGATAAATAACAAAATGATGATGATAATTGTGGTGGTCATGGTGATGGTGCTAGTACTGATGACCACAGAATTGGACAGGGGTTATGGTCCCTTGTCTTGGGTGGGATCTCTTTCCTATACAAAACCATAAGTTGTTTGGAAGCCTTGTATCAACTTTTAGATGTGGCTATTTTGGTTTCAATTTCCAATGACATCTAAAGAGAAGATTCCCGCTTTTATTATTTGATAAAAAATCAATGTGTGTGGTCAACCACCATGCTTACAAAATATGAGAATGATAATAAGTAAGCAACTGATGATGGTGCTGTTGATGATGATGATGGACTGAGAAAGAGGTCTTGTTCTAAAGAAATGAAGGCTCCTCATACGGAAACACCATCACCATGGCTCCTCCAGGGAGGAGTGTCCACTCTTCCTTGTAACTGTTGAGGGATTCCATAAACGAGAGCCAATAAATTATGCAGTTTGGGTGATTCATGGTGTCACAATGTGAGTAACGACCCCAAAGGTGTCCAAGTGCAGATCCCCTGCACTTGAGAAGGTGTTACCTTTCAGAACTGAGACACTATGAGAATGTGCATGTAGGAAACAAGGAATTTCCTTCTAACCAGTTTGCAAGGACATGTTCCTTTTTTTGTGTGATCTTTAAAGCTTCTATTTCTAACAAACTCCTGTTCATAATTATTCGGGTATTTCCTATGATGATATAAGCCAGGGGTGGGCAACCCCTGGCATGCATGTCAAACATGACATGCCAGTAACTTTTGCTGGCACGCGAAACCCTCTCTTATAATCTTCCATTTACAATTTTTTTTCTTAATACAGACTTTTTTTATTTTTCAGATAAATTCAGTGTAGGTGCATCTTAGATAAATAAATAATTTTACATAACATGTATACATTAACATGTATTTTTCATCATCATATACTGTTTTTGTCGCTCGAATGAATTTTTAAAAAATATATTTTATTGAGTTTTTTACAGAGAGGAAGGGAGAGGGATAGAGAGTTAGAAACATCGCTGAGAGAGAAACATCTATCAGCTGCCTCCTGCACAACCCCCCCTGGGGATATGCCCGCAACCAAGGCACATGCCCTTGACCAGAATTGAACCCGGGACCCCTCATTCCACAGGCCGACGCTCTATCCACTGAGCCAAACCGGTCAGGGCATCGAATGAATTTTATTATTTCTTCAAGATTCTTCACATACACCTTAAGAGATATCAAGTAGGCGTAACATGTTCTCAAAAAATTAAGGTTGGCATGCAGAATTTTGAGTCAGAGATTTTGCTAGTTTTGGCACACGCTAACAAAAAGGTTGCCCACCCCTGATATAAGCTGTTTCTAACATGTCCTGCAATTCCTACTGGGCATTCACTGGAGGATGCTTTAAACCCAGAGGTCCAGGTATTGTCTGTCCATGAAAATCAAGCATATTTCTCTCCAGTGACTCAGAACAAATCCAGCTTCCTCCCCTTATGCAGTTAAAAGTCACATCTAGATTTATGGGTAGTTTCCCAGTTGTGCTCCCCTCTGCTCCACTCCCTGTGGCTGCTGTAGCCAATGCACATGGAGAGTGAAGGCTCAACATTTTCTTGAAGTTCTTTGTAAAACCACCCAAAACAGGATTCATTAAAGAAAACATTGATAAATTAGCCTTGGTTATAATTAAAAACGTATCCCCCCTCAAAGATTCCATTGAATAAATGAAATCAGAATCATATACACAAAGAATATGTTTCCAAATCATATGCCTCATATGAGAAGGTATAACTTATATATTGTGGGAGAACTGAGCACTTTTTGACCACAGCGACCTCCCAGGGGAAGAGCAGAGGGAGGCTGGGAGTGAGGAATTCCTCTCAGGGTTGAAGTTTCCTTTCCTATGAGAAATTCTATGTTCAGATTCCTCTTCACTCACCTCCCTCTGGACCCCAACATAACTCATAACACTAGACTGAGAAAACAGGTTATTCTCCTTCCATCATTACTTCAATAGTAGAGGCCCAGTGCATGAAATTTGTGCATGGGGTGGGTTGTCCCTCAACACGGCCAGCACCCTTTCCAATCTGGGACCCCTTAGGGGATGTCCGACTGCTGGTTTAGGCCCGTCGGACATCCCTCTCACAATCCGGGACTGTTGGCTCCTAATTGCCACCTGCCTACCTGCCTGATTGCCCCTAACTGCTTCTGCCTACCAGCTTGATTGCCCCCTAACTGCTCCCCTGCTGGCCTGATTTATGCTTAACTTCTCCCCTGCTGGCCTGATCTCCCGCAACTGCCCTCCCCTGCTGGCCCGATGGCCCCCAATTGCCCTTCCTTGACAGCCTGGTCACCCCTAACTTCCCTCCCCTGCAGGCCTGGTAGCCCCCAACTTCCATCCCCTGAATGCCTGGTCAATCCCAACTGTCCTCTCCTGCCTGCCCAATTGCCCCCAACTGCCCTCCCCTGCAGGCCTGATTGCCCACAAATTCCCTCCTCTGCCAGCCATCTTTGTGGTGGCCATTTTGTGACAACATTGTGTGATGCCACTTAGACTTATAATATAGGATATGAATGATTCTCAGTTGTGAACATACATGATCATTGCTTTTATTTCGTGTATTTTTTTCCACTTGAAGCCATGACTATTTCTGATGTAATTATATTAGGGTCTCTGCAATCGGCCATGGGCATGCATAAAGGAAGAGTTTTCACAGGAAGATGTAGACATAATCAGAAAGTTTCAACATCAAGAATAACAAATATCCCACCTGCATGTGCTTGGGCAATGGTTTCTCCGAAAAAAGTAACAACATAAATTAAGATGTAAGATACTGAAAGTGAATGTCCTTTATTTTTATATTTCACACAAGGGTAGAATTTATATAAAATTAGATTCAAAAATTTGGAAATTGTGGGATACACTAGTGTGTTGAATTTAGAAATGGTCAGAACAAATGCAAATCCCTTTTACATCTGCTTGAAATATGCATGAGGAGATAATAGTGTAACCTTCTTAATTACTCCATATTTCTTCTTAAGTTCAGAGATTTTAGACTGTGCTTTGACATTAAACCAATGAGTGTCATGACCCATGTGGTCTGCTGAGCCCAATTTACATGCTGAGTGAGGTCAAAGCAACAGATGTCCCCACACAATCCTCAGAAAAACCAGGCAAGCCCAACCTCAGTCCCTACACTTATAGGCAAGGCGGGCCCACATGCAAATTTCTGTTCAAACTCCAGGGTAAATCCTCACCTGGGCTGTGCAGGCTCACAGCTCTCTCCTCACACAGGACTGAGGTCTCTGGGAAGGCAGAGCTGTGGTCTAGAAGAAGATAAGACTGCTGGGTCTTCTCCTGTTCCTGGTGACAGCCTCCCAAGGTGAGGGTCTCAGGAGCCAGGCAGGGGTCATGGGAAGGTTGTGACTGCAGGTGACTGACAAGACTGACACTCTTTGTCCCCAGGTGTCCTTTCCCAGGTGCAGCTGCAGGAGTCGGGCCCAGGACTGGTGAAGCCCTCTCAGACCCTCTCCCTCACCTGCACTGTCTCAGGATTCTCTTTAACTAGCTATGCTGTACAATGGACCCGCCAGGCTCCGGGAAAGGGGCTGGAATGGGTCGGGGGTATATGGGGTAATGGAGATACCTACTATAGCCCAACAGTGAAGTCTCGACTCAGCATCACCAGGGACACGTCCAAGAGCCAAGTTTATTTAACATTGAACAGCCTGAGAGCTGAGGACACGGCCGTGTATTACTGTGCAAGATACACAGTGAGGGAAAGTCAGTGTGAGCCCAGACACAAACCTCCCTGAGGGAGACAGCAGGGCTGGGCACAAGGGGGCGCTTTAGACACCAGGGGGAGCTCCTGACTCACCAAGCCCAGAGTGTGCAACCTCAGGAGCAGGGGCAGAGGGAGGTGGGGAAGAAAGGGCCTTCCTGTTGGGCTCAGGGATTTCCTCTCAAGCTCTCAGCTGCATCCAGGGGTGGTTCTTGCTCTTTATCTGTGGCTCTAACTTCCCCCATTCTCACTGCAGACACCAGAGGAGGAGGTAACACTGCTGTTGGCAGAGGACATATGGGAAGTGACTAGGGAATCTCCTCACTATGTTCTGTATTTTCTGTTTTGCTTTCTGGACAAGGACCATCCTCAGAGCTCTCATCAGCCTGTGGTTGGAAACTTTCCCACAAAGAGAGACCCCAGCACAGCCCAGTCACCTGTATGCTGAGCTCAGGGTCTGACCCATATGCCCACCTGTCCCCATAGGGGCCCTTCCTTCTGACAGGCCCACAATAAATAAAACATATGCACGTACCAGGGACAGTGGAAACTGGATGAAACCCATCTGAATTGTGCAAAGGGCCCTTGAGGGCTGCTCCTTGGTCACCTCACCTGTGCAGGTGCCAGGATTTGCTGTTTCTGGTACCACAGGAGCAGGAAATGACCTCAGCTCTTTCCCAAAGGTGTCACACCACCACTGATGTGAGATGATACACTATCTGTGTAGTGTAGTTTAATAGGAAAGTTTAACAAAGTCTCATTGGAAATAATCTCATTTCAACAAGCAGCTGACTGGGCATATATCTTGGTGAAGGAGACATCTATACAGTTTTCCATTATTTTTTTACTTAACATCCTGGGGTAAAGTTTGACATTTCATAATGACGGTGTTGAATTCTCTGTAGATTACTCCTTTGAGGGCTCAGATGGGATAATAACCCTGGTGGAGGGTGCTTGTTGATTATGTTGATCTATCTCAGCATTTTCCTAACCTCCATGTTTAGGTGTTATAGTGACTCCCACCTTCACCTTCCATCTCCAGGATGGAGGAGAGCTCCCACACTTTAAGTTCCGTTTCCTTTGATATGTTTCCAGGAGTTATGAGAACCCACTATGTCTGCAAAACTTTCCCAAGTCATGAACTGCTCCCCAAACTTGTGTGTGTCTACCCTGGTCTCCTCCAGACAGCTCTGGTGACTACAGAACCTTTCACCACTAAGGAATGAGACTTGGGGAAACCATGTTCTGGTTCTTTGAAAAGATAAAAAAGTTTGACAAACCATTAGCCAGACCCATCAGGAGACAAAGAGAGGGGACCCAAATAAATAAAATCAGAAGTGAAAGTGGAGAAGGAACAAATGACCCCCTGGAAATAAAAAAAAGGATTGCAATAAAATACTATGAACAACTATATGCCAACAAGCTGGACAATGTGGATGAAATGGACAAATTCCTAGACAAACACAATCTCCCAAAACTGAAACAGGAAGAATCAGAAAACCTGAATGGCCAATAACAGCTGAGGAAATAGAAGCAGGTATCAACAAACTCCCAGCAAACAAATGCTCTGGTCTGGATGACTTCACAGGGGAGTTTTATGAAACATTAAAAGGAGAACTAAACCCCATACTCCCCAAACTATTAAAAACATCCAAGAAGAAGGAAAACGTCCAAACTGTTTTTATGAGCCCAGCAGTATCCCAGTTTCAAAACCAGATCACACTACTAAGAAAGATAATTGCAGGCCAATATCCCTGATGAACATAGATGCTAACACCCTCAAAAAATATTAGCAAATCAGATCCAGCAATATATTAAAAAGATCACACACCTAACCAAATGGGATTTATCCCAGGAATGCAAGGCTGGTACAATATTCACAAATCAATAAACACATTACATCACATAAACAAATTGAAAGACAAAAATAACATGACCATATCTACAGATTTAGAAAAAGAATTCAACAAAACCCAACACTCACCTTTGATAAATACTCTCAGCAACATGGGAGAAGAGGGAACATATCTCAACATAATAAAGGACATGTATGACAAACAAACAGCCAACATCATAGTCAATGAGCAAAAATGAAAAGCATTTCCCAAAAGAAAAGGCACTAAACAGAAATGTCCAGTTTCACCAATCTTATTCAACATAGTACTGGAAGTCCTGGCCACAGCAATCAGACAAGAAGAAGAAATAAAAGGCATCCAAATTGAAAAGGAGGAAGTAAAACTCTTATTAGTCATTGGTGACATGATATTGTACATAGAAAACCCTAAAGACAACATCAAAAAATACTAGATTTAATAAACAAATTCCACAATGTATCAGGATACTAAATTAACACCCAGAAATCAATGGAATTTTTAAACACCAATAATGAATTCTCAGAAAGGGAAACCAAACCAACAATCTCATTAACCATTGCATCAAAAAATTGTGATACTGCCCTAACCAGTTTGGCTCAGTGGATAGAGCATCGGCCTGCGGACTCAAGGATCTCAGGTTCGATTCCAGTCAAGGGCATGTACCTCGGTTGCGGGCACATACCCAGTGGGGAGTGTGCAGGAGGCAGCCGATCGATATTTCTCTCTCATCGATGTTTCTGACTCTCTCTATCCCTCTCCCTTCCTCTCTGTAAAAAAATCAATAAAATATATTTAAAAAAATTGTGATACTTAAGAATAAACTTAACCAAGATCGTAAAAGACTTGTACTCAGAAAAAGTCAGGGTGCTTAATAAGGAGATAGAGAAAGATATAAACAAGAGGTAAAATTTACCATGTTCATGGATTGGTAGAATTAAAATGTCCATATTACCCAAAACAATCTATAAATTCAATACAATCCCTATTAAAATAACAACAGCATATTTCACAGATCTAGAAAAAATACTCCAAAAATTTATATGGAGCCAAAAAAGATCCCAATTAGCCACAGCAATCTTGACAAAGAAGAACAAAGGTGGGAGGGATCACAATACCAAATATCGAATTATACTCCAAAGCCATAGTAATCAAAACAGCCTGGTACTGGCACAGGAATAGGAATATAGATCAATGGAACAAAACAGAGAACCCAGAAATCTACCCACACAATTATGCTCAATTAATATTTGACAAAGGAGGCAAGAACATACAATGGAGTCAAAACAGTCTCTTCAATAAATGTTGGGAAAATTGGACAGATACACATTCAAAAAAATGAAACTAGACCACCAAATTACACCATACACAGGAGCAAACTCAAAATGGATAAAAGACTTAAATATAAAAAGGGAAACCATAAAAATCCTAGAAGGAACCATAGGCAGCAAAATCTCAGACATTTCTCATAGTAATGTGCTTACAGATACATCTCCTAGGGCAAATAAAACTAGGGAGAAAATCAACAAATGGAACTACATCAAAATGAAAGCTTCTGCACATCAAAAGAAACCATAAACAAAATGAAAAGGGAGCCCACAGTATGGGAGAACATATTTGGCTAAGATACATGTGATAAATGGATAACAGCCAAAATATACAAAATAATATCCAAAATAAGAAACCCATACAACTTATCCAAAAGAAGATAAACAATCCAATTAAAAAATGGGCAAAGAACCTAAATAGACACTTTTTTAAAGAGGACCAAGAGACATATGAAAACCTGCTCAGAGTCACTAATCATCTGAGAGATGCAAATCAAAACAACAAGAGGTACCATCTCACACCTGTCAGAATGGCTATCATGAACAAATCAACAAATGACAAATGCTGGTGAGGATGTGGAGAAAAAGGAATCCTCATGTACTGCTGGTGGGAATGCAGACTGGTGCAGCCACTGTGGAAAAAGTATGGAGTTTTCTGCAAAAATTAAAGATGGAACGGCCATTTGACCCAGTGATCCCACTTCTAGAAATATATCACAAGGAATCAGAAATACCAATCAGAAAGGATATATGCACCTCTATGTTCATACCAGCACAATTTACAATAGCTAAGATATGGAAACAGCCCAAGTGCCCATCAGTAGATGGGTGCATAAAAAAGCTGTGGTGCATTTATACCATGGAATACTATGCTACAGTAAAAAAAAAAAAAAAAAAAAAGAGGATCTCCTACCCTTTGGGGCAGCATGAATGGACCAGGAGAGTATTATGCTAAGCAAAATAAGCCAGTCAGAGAAAGACAAATATCAATATGTCAAATCTAATTAACAAAATAAACTGATGAACAAAATGGATCCAGAGACCTAGAAGCATGGAACAGATTGTGGAATCTGAGAGGGAAGGCTGGAAAGGATGGGTGGGTGGGAAGTAATCAACCAAAAACTCGTATGCATATATGTATAATCCATGGACACATAAAATAGGATGGTGAAGACTTGGTGCAGGGGGTGAGGGAGAGCTAGAAGTGGTCAGTGGAGAATAAAAGGGGACATATGTAATAATTTCATCAATTAAGACATAATTTTTTTAAAGAAAGAATTAGGACTTGTACCCTGAGATTCCCACTGAGCATGATGCCTGTGTCCTCAATCTTCTCTCAGGTGGTTCAAGACTTCAGCTCTGAAATACTCTGCCTCATGAATATGCAAAAGAGAGGGAGCAAACTAGATTAAATATGGGTAAGTCTGTGCCCTGAGGGTATCACCCACAGCCACACCCTCCCCTACAGAAGTGCTCACAGCACAGCCCTCACCATGGACTGGAGCTGGAGAACCCTCCTCCTGGTGGCCATGGCTACAGGTAAGGGGCTTCCCAGTCCCCGGGCTGAAGAGGGGACTAGGGAGAGTCAAGAGGGATTTCCACCCACTCCTGTCTCCTCCCCGCAGGTGTCCACTCCCAGGTGCAGCTGGTGCAGTCTGGGGCTGAGGTGAGGAAGCCTGGGGCCTCTGTGAAGGTCTCCTGCAAGGCTTCTGGATACACCTTCACCAGCTACTGGATGCACTGGGTGCGACAGGCCCCAGGACAGGGGCTTGAGTGGATGGGGGAAGTTAACCCTAACAATGGAAACACAAAATATGCACAGAAGTTCCAAGGCAGAGTCTCCATGACTAGAGACACATCCACAAGCACAGCCTACATGGAGCTCAGCAGTTTGAGAGCTGAGGACACAGCCATGTATTACTGTGCTAGATACACAGTGAGGGCAAGTCAGTGTGAGTCCAAACACAAACCTCTCTGCAGGAGAGTCTGTGACCACCAGGGGGCGATCAGGGTCCCTGAACACAAAGACCTTCCCAGGAACAGGTGCAGTTGGAGGTTTGGACTGGTTTCCTCTTCCTGTCACATTTCCCTCGGTGAACCTCTGGATTCCTGATTCTGTGTTTACCTCTGAAATCTCTGAGTTAGAAAGTCTGTTGTAAACAAAGACAACTTTGTCCCATGGACCAGTGACAGAGAGTGTCATTCAGACACACTTGTGCTAAAAGAACTATTAATCACCAACACTTCTGACCCATGTTACCTAAATCTAACTGGAGGCTCTAATGACTCAGCTGTGCAGCTCACCTCACTGCTGGGCAGCGTGCTCCACAAGTATATGAATCCAAAGCTGGAGAAGAAGGACCCCCAGTGGTGACAGTCATTGTCTTGTCATCACACTCATAGCACAGAGAATCAGTAACACCAAGCAGAGACAGAGAGATCCATGACAGCTTGGTGCAGATGTACAGGCTGATGACAAACACACACACCAAGGGACATGGAATGTTTATTGTGCACAGAGTTGAAATCCCTTATAAACTCAGAAAAGGCCCTTGAGGAAGACAGACCTGCTTTGATGGAGTCAGGAAAGGAGAATGGTGCAGGGCTTTTATTTTGGCAAAGTGGTGGGAATACAGAGGAATTTTGCTTCCAGGGGTTTTTTTCAATCTCACAATGACATCTAAAGAGAAATCTATGGTTTCTTATCTGATTTTCCCTGTCGGGAACAGATGGAGAAGAGGCAGCAATGAGTCATCACTTGTTAGAAGTCAAACAATACAGAAAACAGAGTATGGCTATGTATTTTACTTAACTACTATACAAAAGGAGCAAAATTAAGTAAAAGAGTCCTTATGTGGGTACGAAAGGCAAGTCTACAGAAAATGAGAAGAATAATTATAAGTAAGGAAATGATAATGAAGATGGTGATGATGATGATGGTGGTGGTGGTGGTGATGACGATAAATTTCAAAAAGAATCTTAATCTAATGTTTGACAGGAATCTACTTTCTCACCAATGGTCATTGGCTTTTTAAAAGGCCTATGTCAACTTACATTGGGCCATTAGGGTCTGAATTCCCAACGGTATCTGAAGAGTAGATGCCTGCTTTCTTTATTGAAAAAAAGGAATTGTGTGGGGACAATCACCATGTCTATTGAAAATGAGAATGGTTATAAGTAAGCAAATTGTGATGATGATGATGATGATGATGATGATGATTACAATGATGATGATGGACTGAGACAGGGTCCAGGACTAATGGAATGATGGCTCCTCATACATACACACCTTCGCCATGGCTCCTCCAGTGATAGGTGTCCACTCTTCACTGGAGAGACCATGTGAGTCAGGGGTCCTCAAACTACGGCCCGCGGGCTACATGCAAATATAAATATTGTATTTATTCCCGTTTTGTTTTTTTACTTCAAAATAAGATATGTGCAGAGTGCCTAGGAATTTGTTCATAGTTTTTTTTTTTAAACTATAGTCCGGCCCTCCAACGGTCTGAGGGACAGTGAACTGGCCCCCTTTTTAAAAAGTTTGAGGACCCCTGATGTGATTAATGACCCCAAATATGTCCAAGTCTTAATTCCCTGGACTGGGAAGGTGTTACTTTCTAGAACAGAGGCACTGTGAGAATGTGCATGTAAAAACAAGAAATCCCTTTCCCACCAGTTTGAAGTGACATGTTCCTTATTTTTCTTCATCACTACCTGCATGATCTTTGACTTTCTACATCTCACAAACTCTTGTTCCTAATTATACAGGTATTTCCTACGATGATACAACTGTATCTATGACTTCCTTCTGGGCCTTCACTGGAGTAATCTTTAAACCCACTTGTCCAGTGACTCTCTGTCCATGACAATCTGGTTTATTTCTGTCATGTGACTCAAAACAAAACCAGCTTCTTGCCCTTACTCAGTTCCACAGTCATGTCCAGATTTATGGGTAGTTTCCCAGCAGCACTCCCCTCTGGTACCAGAACCTACTCCAGTCACTGTGGCTGCTGTAGCCAATCCACATGGACAGTGGAGGCTCAGCATTTTCTGAGGAGTTCTATGTAAAATCACCCAAAACAGGACCCAACAAAGAAAACACTCATGAACTGAACTTTAGTAAAAGTAAAAATATTTTGTCCCTCCAGATATTCCATCAAGGAAATGAAATTACAAGCGTAGCAAGAGAATATCTTTCTGAACATGAATTACACATTAAGGATGTTGTATGTTATGGGGAGAGCCCAATACCCTTTGACCACAGTGAGCATCCCCAGAGATGGGGCACAGGGAGGCTGGGAATGAGGGTTTCCTGACAAGGTTGAAGTTCCCTTTTCTGTGAGAAAATGTATGCTAGGAATTCTTCAATTTCCCTCACTTGAACCGCAACATCACTGATTAACACTAGACTGAGAAATCAGGTCACCTAACAGGCTTCCATATTATTTCAACATATAAAATTTCTCAATCTTGCACATGCATAATCACTGCTTTTATTTTTTATCTTTTCTCCAAGTTAAAACATAATTTCTTCTGATGTGATTAGCCATAAGGGAAGAGTTTGCACAGTGTGTTATAACACAATAAAATTGTTCCAACATCAAGAATCAAGGTTCTCCCTTTTTCCTGTGCTTGTGAAGCAGTTACTCATATCAAACTGAAGGAATGAAAAAAATGTGACATTAAAAAATGGCTGTACATTTCAATATTTTACACCAAGGTGAACATAATTGGCATAAAATGACAATGATAAACATTTGTAATTGTAGATATATGTACCAGTAATTGCTATATGTCAGAAGCTAAATAAATACTAATCCCTATGATTTTTTTTTGAAAAATGAATGAGAATTTACTAATGTAACCTACTCATCTGGTCCAACATTTCTTCTGCTCAGGTGAGGTTGTCCTTGACCTAATTCCAAGGTATCTCATGACCCAGGTGGTCCCCTGTCCCTGACTTACATGCTGAGTCAGGTCAAGGGAAGGAATGCCCCAAACGGATCCCAGAAAGACCAGGAAAGCCAGACCTCACTCCCTCAACTTATAGGAAAGGCTGCCCCACATGCAAATGTCTCTACAAGCTCCAGGGTAAATGCTCTCCTGGGCTGTTCAGGTTCACAGCTCTCTCCTCACACAGGACTGAGGTCTCTGGGAAGGAAGAGCTGTGATCTAGAAGATGAGACTGCTGGGTCTTCTCCTGTGTCTGGTGACAGCCCCCCAAGGTGAGGGTCTCAGGGGTCATACAGGGGTCATGGGATGGCTGTGCCTGCACCTGAGACAGGGACTGATGTTCCTTGCCCCAGGTGTCCTATCCCAGGTGCAGCTGCAGGATTCGGGCTCAAGAATGATGAAGCCCTTGCAGACTCTCTACATCACCAGCACTGTGTCCAAGGGCTCAGTCACCAGCAGTTACTACCAGAGCTGGATCTGCCAGCCCCCAGGGAAAGGGTTACAGTGGATGGGATACTAGACAGGGGGCACATGGTACAACCCAGCTTCCAGGGCCATATCTCCATCACTGCTGACACCGCTGCAAACCAGTTCTCTCTGCAGCTGAGCTCCGTGACCACCTAGCACAGGGCCATGTGTTACTATGTGAGACACAGTGAGAGGATCAGTGAAGCCAGACATAAACCTCCCTGAGGGAGACAGTAGGATTGGGCTGCAGGGGGGGGGTGTCTCAGGATACCAGGGGTACTCAGGGCCCATGGCACAGAGAGCAGCACCAGGAGCAGGGTCAGAGGCAGGAGGTAGAGGTGAGGCTCCCTGTTGGGCTCAGGGATTTCCTCTCAAGCTCTCAGCTGCATCCAGGAAGGATTCTTCCTTCTCATATTCTCCCTGCAGACAACAATGAAGAAGGGACATTGTCTGTTTGCAGGGGACGTGTGGGCTGTGTTGGGGACTCTCCTTCACCAAGTCTCCCTCACAAATTCTAAAAGTGACTTTTTCACTGTCTTTTCAACATTTCCATGATGAGTGTGAATTCTGCAGGTGGGTTACTTGGATTGGGCTGTGTGCACAGCTCTACATTCCTCCCTTAGGTTCCCAGCTACCCTCAGTGTCTGACTCTCCATGTGCCCTCCCCCTCCTGGTTCCAGGGAGATCACAGGCCCCTCCCTCTGCTGAAAGGCCTCTGTACACTAAAGCCTGGTGGACCTCACCCATCCTCTCTGGGTCCACATTGACCCCCAGAAGAGCTGTCAGCTCAGTGCACCAAACACAGGGAGCCCCCACATCCGTCAATGTGAAGGGCCCCTGTTGTCCTACAGGAAGCAGTGCTAACAACAGGATGGGGATGACCCTGAGGGCTGGGATATGCATCATGGAACTCCTCCCTCCACCTTTCCTCCTGGATCCAAGGTTTTCTAGCTTCACTGTGGGTGAGATGTGCATCAGGAGCATGTTGGAAGCCTAGAAGCCATCCACGGGACCCCCTGCATCCATAACATCCTCTTACTACTTGCCCAGGAAACAGAGTCACATAGACACAGACAATCACACACAGAGAGTCATACATAGACACACATAGTTATAGTAACACACACAGTCACACATACACACAGTCAAACTCAAGTTTCTGGAAAAGACATGCATTCACACATGAGCAGTGATACCAAACTGTTCATATCATTACACCCGGTACTTTATGAATCCTGTATAAGAAAACATGGCTATATTTCATTCTCTTGGATGTCATTTGAATAAAAATGTGGTCTGTACCACCTATTATTTCAATGCTGGCCACACACAGTGAAGATCAACAGTTGTATTTCTCAGTCCACTTAGTTGGATCTCAAATTAGAAATTTGATCCCAACTTTGCTAGATTGTGACAATTTAAAAAAAAATAATTGAAATAATAATGAAAACCTTCCACCAAATAAAAGCAAAGGACCTAATGGACTCAGGGGTGAATTCTACCAGAATTTCAAAGAAGAATTGTTAACTTTTTAATCAACTCTTCTTGGACTCTCCCAAGAATTAAAGAAAGAAATAACACTTCCAAACAAATTTATTGAAGTGACCATTACACTCATATCAAATCCAAGTGAAAACATACAAAAATGACAGGTCATTAACCCTGATGAACATACATGCAAAACCCCTCAACAATATACTAGGAAACTTAACAGCACCCTGAAAGGATTGTTTACCATAATCTACTGGGATACCGTCCTAGCTGCAAGGATGGTTCAAAGTATGTACACCAGTAACTGTGATACACCTCATCCACAGAATGAAGGATAAAGTATACATCATATAAAGAGATACAGAATAAAGCCTTTAAAATTGAAAATTACTTCAGAAATAAAATTCTTTCCAGAGTATGTGTAGAAGTGATGGACCTCCATATACTAATGGCCACATTTGAGAAGCCAAGAAGTGATATCAGGCTACCCAGAGAAAATTTCAAAACTTTTCTTCTTACATCAGGCACAGGACAAGGGCTCCCCTATGAATACTTCATTCGTCAAAACTTGAAGTCTTTGTCAAAATAATTAGACAAGAAAAATAAATTTAAAATATTTAAATCAGAAAGAAACAAGTTAAAATGTTTTTTCCTTATCTGTATGCAGATGACATGATCTTGTACATAAAAAACCCTAAAAACTGTATGAGAAGCTAATAGAATTAGAATTCAGGAAAGATGTAAGATACAAAACCAACACAAAATGCCTTGTGCCTCTGCACCCTCTCAACAGAGTGTATTCATGACTCTAGAAAATATGTGGGGCTCTTTCTGAGGAAACTGAGGGAAGAAACCTTGAATAGGCTAAACAACAAGGAGATGACAACCTAATGAAACAAGAACCCTGGATATGTCAGTCCTCAGTATTGGTTAATCCCTCATCATGTTCCCAGGTAGCTTTTCCCCAATGTGGTAGTGAGTCATGAACAGTTTATAGTTGATCCCCCATCATGTGGGGACATGGTGACAGTGATCACATGGGTCTCATGCAGACATCAATGTTAGGGTTTGGCTGGTGACTCGGGGTTTGCAAGGATTCACAACTAAATGAGAGATACAGAGATGAAGGGTGTTTTACTTTCCAGAAAGGGAAAGGGCCAGTGTATCAGTAGTCGATACAGGGCAGGAATAAAATACAGCTCTACTTTAAATAGTAATGTCTTCTGTTGCTACCTGACAGGGAATGAGGCAGTATTTAGGGATGAAATTGAGCAGTTATGGCGGGGGAGGGGTTGTCTTGAAAAGTGACAGTTTATTTGCTTTCAAGGAGACAATCTGGCAGACTTCCTAGGAAGGTGCCTTATCACTATTTCCCCCAAGCCTGTGATATGCTTGGAGCAAAAGGTATGAGGATTCACAAAGAGGCTTTTTGAATTGGAGGGTTGTGCATCACTGGATTCGCCTCCAGTAGCTACTACATGAACTGGGTCCACCAGCCTCCAGGGAAGGGGCTAGAATGAATTTGTGCTATTACTGCTAATGGTGAGAGCACATTCTAAGCAGATTCTGTGAAGGGCCGACTCTCCATCTCCACAGACAATGCCAAGAACACGCTGTATGTGCAAATGAACAGCCTGAGATCCGAGGACAAGGCCATGTATTGCTGTGCAACAGACACAGTGAGGGGAAGTCAGTGTGAGCTCAGACACAAAACTCCCTGAGGGAGACATGAGGGCTGGGCTGCAGTGGGCGCTCAGGCCACCAGGAGGCGATCAAGAACCACCCATTCTGAGTTGAAGCTCCAAAAGCAGTTGCAGGTGGAGATTATGGCTGATTTCTCTGGGGGTCCTTGCCTTCCTCTCCATATAACAGTTTATCCAAGAGTCTCTCTAGACCCGTGGTGCAGTGACTACCACTGATGGCTTTGTGTTTTGAAAGATTTACACTCTTAATAGAAACATCCCCACATGCAAACATGCTGTGTATCACTTATTCACTTATGGGGGGAAAAATGCAGATGGGTTGGTGAGCCTGGGGAAACTGTCAGCACACAAAGTCTTTCCATGAAATGTGGAACTTGGTTACCCTCCTTGCATTTCAGGGAGGCCCAGCCAATCCACCAGAGATTTCTTGAGCCCAATGTTTCTGACAGATGACATCTGTGTCTCCTAGCGATGGCTCTGCCTTAGTGTAACATAGGAGCTCAGCCACGGTCTGGGAGTCCTGCACAGCTGTGTATTCAGCACAAACCATGGTAGATTTCAGAGAGCAGCGACTGGGACCTGTTCCTCGTGCTCCCTGGAGATGGGGGTAAGAGTACATTTCCAGGACAAAAACACTTTATGAATTCCATATAAGATAACATGGTTTTCTTTCATTCTCTTGGATGGAATATCAAATAAATATTTGGTCTGAAACCAACTATTATTTCAACTGATGACACCCTGTGAAGATCAACAGTTGTATTTCTCAGTCCACTTAGTAGGTGCTCAAATTAGGAACTGAATCCCAACTTGGCTAGATTGCTATGAGTTTTAAAAAGTAATTGAAGTAGTAGTCAAAACCTTCCAACAGATAAAAGCCAATGACCAAATGGAATCCAGGGTGACATCCACCAAAACCTTGATGGGACTCATAAGTTTTTAATCAATCCTTCCTGAGCACTTCCAACAATTAAAAGAAGAGTCAACATTTCCAAACAGATTTATTGAGGTTACCATTAAACTGATACCAAATTCAAGTAAGGACGCACACAAATGACAGGTCAATATCCCTGGTGAAAATACATGCAAAATCCCTCAACAATATATGAGGAACCTTAACAGCATATTGAACAGATCATTATCCACAGATTGAAGGATGAAGTATACCATCCTATAAATAGATATAGAAAAAGCATTTAAAAATTCAAAGTCCCTTCATGATTAAAATTCTTAACAAATTAGCTATAGAAGTGATGGACCTCAATGTAATAAAGGCCACATTTGAGAAGCCACCAGTGACATCATGCTACACAGAGAAAATTTCAAAGCTATTCTTCTTGCATTAGTCCGAAGACAAGGGCACCCCTGTGACTACTTCTATTGAACAAAATTAGAAGTCCTTGTCAGAATACTTAGGCACGAAAAAAAAAAACAAACCAACACACAAAATGTATGAATCAGACAGAAACGTGTTAAAATGTCTTTCTTTATCTCTATACATATGACATGATCTTTTATACAGAAAACCATAAAAACTGCACCAGAAAACTGAAGAACCAGAAAGGGAACTCAGGAAAGACATAAGGTACAACAACACACAAATGGTTGTGCCCACTCTCATCAAAGTGTCTTCAAAACTCTAGAAGATATGTGGGACTGTTTCAGAGGAATGTGAGGGGAAAAAACGTGATATGGCTAAACAAGGAGATCAAAATCTAATGAAACAAGAATCCTGCACATATGTGTCCTAGGTCTTGGTTAATCCCCCATCATGTTCCCAGGTAGCTTTCTCCTCAATGTGGCACTGGGTCAGGTGCAGGTTCCAGTTGACTCCATCATGTGGGGACATGGGACAGTGTTCCCAAGGGTCACATGCAGACATCAGGTTTCCAATCACAAGATTTTCATAACTAAAACCTAAATACTCCCTAATCTTTACCTGAATCTTCACCACAGCATCCTAGATTTGACTGAGTTTTATCTACATCACCAATGTTACAAAAAAGACTCACAAGTGACTCTATAGAATAAACACCACAAAGGAGGCCATGTAGCTGCTACATGTCCAGCAGCAAATTCCCCGGCAGAAATATGACGTGGAGCTCTGTCTGTATCTATAGCTCATGATTCTGGTTCCCAATGACGCAAACACACCCTCCACTCTCCTCCAACAGTTGGTCCATTGGCTCTAGGTTCACACTCAGGTCTTAGTTTGTCCTCTGATCAATCCATAGGGGAAATAGTGTCAGATGGAACTTCCCATCTCCTGAACATGAACCTGCTGCACTTTTAATTGTTATACTGGTTGTGAGGGTTGGTTCAACTAGGTGTGTTCACTACTGGTGACTGTCAAAGGCATCTCATTTATATCTTTACCTAAATTTTCTTATGTGACCATGTCTGACTTTTCCTACAGGATCTACCACTATCACTCTAATGTGATCAGTGTCCCTCCACAGTTGCTAATTTCCACAGTGTCACAGCTCATTTCCCCAGTAGACTCAACTCCTTCCTTCCTGGTAATGAGCACACCTGAGTGAGCTATGCAAACCCACATATACAAGGCACATCTGGTGTATTTCCTTCTCCGTTATCAACAGTGTGTACCAGTCTCCATTCAGGCAAACCTTCCCCCTCTGGCCAAGTCAGACCCGGCACATGTGTAAACACCAAGGGACTGGGACTCTGATGAGAACAGCCTCACCTGCTCTGGATGTCAGGTGCGCTTCCCTCTGCGGCCCTGGGCCAGGTCAGCCCCCATGTCCAGGTGCTCACCAAAGGCCCAGCTGTTCTCCTTGAGCTGCTCCTGGTGGCTCTTCAAGGACCTGCATCCAGGGGTTAGAGTTTATGACTTAATTCATCCAACATGATTATTCACTACCCAGGTGGTAAGATTTTGCATTCTAGGCTTTGTTCATGGAAAAATGGAGGAAATAACCTCTGGGTGAAATCACATAGGAAGTTTCCTGTATTTATACTATCTTACCCTCTTTGTCTCCCCAATATGGGGTTCTTTTGGTTCCCTTTGCAAGTTCTTAAAGGGCCCTATGTGCTGGCGCTTTGAAACCTCGACCAACGGCTTGGCCTGGTGCCAGCACTGATAACTTCGTCTGGAGAAGGTTGAATGGCCTCTCTGAAATGGGAGTAGTCTTATTTTCCTTATTATTTAAGCCAGCAAGCATTTACAGAAGCCAGCCATAGCAAGGTTAAAATTTCAAACAGCAGTTTTTATATAAGATGGATGCTTCAGTGGTGGTGATATTGACAATACATTTGGAAAGAATCTTCGTCCAATGTCTTGCTGGGAATCTGTACTTTCCCACCAATCTATCATCAGCTTTTTCAAAGGCCTCTGTCAACTTACAGTTGTACCATCAGGGTCTCAATCCCCAACGATATCTGAAGAGTAGATGCCTGCTTTCTTTTCTGATAAAAAGGAATTGTGTTTGCACAACCACCATGTCTATAGAAAATGAGAAAAATGATTATAAGGAAGCAAACTGTGATGATGATGATGATGATGACGATGATGAAGATGATGGACTAAGAAAGTCCCAGGACTGACCAGAAGATCCAGTACGACTAATGAATGGATTATTAGACACACGTTTCTGTGAAAGAAAAGCTTAAGGGGATGCTTGGCAGGAGGCACTTAAACAGCTCCAATTGCCTGCCTCCTTAGGCTTTTACTGTAACAACAGCCTGAACTAAAATTAACCTCTAGATACAATCAGCAGGGTAAGTATCCTTGAGAAAGCACATGCATCTACAAGGTCAGGTCTTAAAGACTAAACATAGAGACCCCAGTAAAATACCAGCGGGCTTGGACTTATTTGGAAAAGTCAAGGCAGGGGCTTCTGCCTTTGGCAAAGTCCTCCTAGAGGCCCCCGGCCTTTCGGAGAATCCTCCTTACAGACATTCCAACCAAGTCCCGTGCTTCCCCACCAAACAGGAGACCTGGTCTAATGGAATGATGGCTCATCATACAGAAACACCTTCACCATGGAACCTCCAGAACAGAGACACTGTGAGAATGTGCATGTAGGAAACAGGGATCCCCTTCCCACCAGTCTGCAGTGACACATTCCTTATTTGTCTTGATCCCTGCCTGCATGGTCACTAATATTTCTACTTCTCACAAACACCTGTTTATAATTATTCAGGTATTCCTTACAATGATACAAGCTATCTCTGTCATGGATTGCACTTCCTTCTGGGCCTTCCCTGGAGGAGGCTTTAAACCCACATGCCAGTAACTCTCTTTCCATGAATATCAATCATGTCTGTCATGTGACTAGAAACAAGTCCAGTTTCCTCCCCTCACCCACTTCCATAGTCACAGCCAGATTTTTGGATAGTTTCCCACCAGTGTTCCCGTCTAGTACCTGAAACTTCTCCAGTACCTGTAGCCAATCCACATGGACCATGGAAACTCAGAATTTTCTGAGGAATTCTTAGTAAAATCACCCAAAACAGGACTCATCAAAGAAAGTACTGATGAATTGAACTTTAATAAAATAAAAAAAAATTTGTCCCACCAAATATTCCATCAAAGGAATCAAATGATAAGCTTAGCAAGAGAATATCTTTCAGAATCATGTGCCTGGTGGGAGAATGCATGTATGACACACGAAGGATGTTGTATGTTATGGGGGAGAGCCCAACACCTTCTCACAACAGTGAGCATCCCCAGGGAAAAGGCAGATGGAGGTTGGGAGGGAGGAGTTCCTGTCAGAATTGAAGTTCTGTTTCCTGTAATAAAATGTATGCTAGGAATTCTTCAATATCCATCACTCTGAATCCCAACATCACTGATAACACTAGACTGAGAAAACAGGTCAAACTCCTTCTACCAGTATTTCAACATATGAATGATTCGGGGCTGTACACACACATGATCACTATCTTCATGTCTTGTGTTTTCTCCATTTAAAACCACAATCATTTCTGATGTTACTAGTTTGGAGTCTCTGAAAACGGAAGAGTGTGCACAGGAAGCTGTAGACACAATTATAAAATTTGCAGCCTCAAGAGTCAGGGCTGTCCCACCTGCCTGGGGTTGGGGAGTACCTGAAACGTTTTTATCAGATCAAAGTAACGTGATAAATTAAGACATAAAATATTAAAAATGTCTGTTCTTTTTATTTTTTTGCACCAGGATAGAAAGTGTTTGTATAACATGAGACTTAAAAATTTACAAATTGTGGATACATTAGGGTTCCGAGATTCAGAAATGGTCTGAACAAATGCTAACCCCGTTTGCATCTGTTTGAAAGATGCCTGAGACGGTAAAAGTGTAACCTGCTCATCTAGTCCATGTTTCCTCTTATGCTCAGAAAGGTGAGGCCTATGCTTTGATCTGAATCGAATGACTCTCAAGACTCATGTGGTCCCCTGTCCCTGACTTACATGCTGAGTGAGATCAGGGAAGAGATGCCTCCACATAAGCCCAAGAAAGACCAAGTGTCCTGAGCCTCAGGCCCTACACTTATAAGAATAGGGCTGCCCCAGATGCAAATTTCTGTTCAAGCTCCAGGGTACATCCTCTTTTGTACTGTGCAGGCTCACAGCTCTCTCCTCACACAGGGCTGAGGTCTCTGGGAAGGCAGAGCTGTGGTCTAGAAGAAGATGAGACTGCTGGGTCTTCTCCTGTGCCTGGTGACAGCCCCCCAAGGTGAGGATCTCAGGGGTCAGACAGGATCATGGGATGGCTGTGACTGCAGGTGACTGACAGGACTGATGTTCCTTGTTCCCAGGTATCCTGTCCCAGGTTCAGCTGCAGGAGTTGGGCACAGGACTGATGAAGACCTCGCAGACCCTCTTCCTCACCTGCGCTGTCTCTGGATTCTCCTTAAAGAGCATTGGTGTACACTCGACCCTCCAGGCTCCAGGAAAGGGGCTGGAGTGGGTCGGGGCTGTATGGACTGATGGAAGTACCAGCTAGAACTCAACACTGAAATCCCGTCTCAGCATGACCAGGGACATGTCCAAGAGCTAAGTTTACTTAACACTGAACAGCAGGAGAGCTGAGGACACGGCCATGTATTATTGTGCTAGAGGCACAGTGAGGAGAAGTCAGTGTGAGCCCAGACACAAACCTCCCTGAGGGAGACAGGAGAGCTAGGCTGCAGGGGGCACTCAGGACACTGGGGGACACTCATGACCCACAGATTCTGTGTTGTGGCCCCAGGAGCAGTTGCAGGTGGTGTTTATGGCTGTTTCCTATGAGGGTCGTGGGCTTCCTCGCCATATAACAGTTTCTCCCAGATTCTCTCTAGACCTATGGTCCTGTGACTACCACTGATGGCTTTGTATTATAACAGCTTTATTAAATTAGTAGGGACTTGCTCACATGCACCACAGGAGGCATTTTTCATTTGGAGAAAGAAAAATGCAGAGGGGTTGGTGAGCCTGGGGAAACCGTCAGCACACAAATAAACTCTGTGACAATGAAATGTGGAACTTGTGTGAACCTCCCTGCATTCCAGGAAGGCCAGCAAGTCTGTTGGAGATGTCTTCAGACAGAACTTTCCTTCAGATGATGCCCAAGTCTCCCAGCAATGGCCATGCTTTACTTTCACCGCTGAGCCCATCTAGTCCATGTTTCCTCTTATGCTCAGAATGGTGAGTCCCTGCTTTGGTCTGGGAGTTGTTCACAGCTGTGTCTTCAGCTAAATCCATGGTGGATTTCAAGGAGCATTGACTGGGACCTGTTCCTTGTGCTCCTGGTGTTGGAGGGAAGGAGGATGCATTCTTAGGACAACACACTTTATGAATCTATACAAGATAACATGGTTTAATTTCATTCTCTTGGGTGGCAGATGAAATAAATATGTGGTCTGCAAACAACTGTAATTTCCATACTGAACCAAATGCACTGTCCCTTAGTTCTGTGAGATGTCCTGCTGGCTGAGTGTAGCCTCTCACAGGAGGAATTGTTAAATGTAGTGAGAAGACTTGTTCCTTGTTTCCATTGGTTTCTCTCCATGCACAGAAATCTTCAGTGGAATAACTTTGTACAATTCTTCAAAAAATTCCTTCCTTCTTCAAAGTTGAAAGAGACATGTGTTTGACTGCTGACTCTCAGGTAGGAGCTGGTCCTGTTCACCACAGAGCTGGCAGAGAGCAGCCACGACTGCAGTTTATAGAGGCAGTTCTTTCCCTGGTTGGGGACTTTGAGGAGATTCCCTGTCAGTTCATGTTGCTCAGATCTACCTGTGGGACGCAGAATTAGGATGCCGGTTAGGCTGTCACTGCTCAGCTCTATGTATGTGCAAGTGCTGCCTACTCCCTGTAAAGATCAACAGTTGTGTTTATCAGTCCTCTCATTTGTTGTTTCAACTAGAAATGTGCCCCTGACTTTGCAGATGGTTATAAATAAATAAAAATAATTGAAGTAATAGCCAAAACCTCTCAGCAAAGGAAAGTGCATGTCACATGGATTCAAGGGTAAATTCTATCCAAATTTCAAAGAAAAAAACAGTATCTTCTCAATCAGTTCTTCTCAAACACTTCCAAGAATTGCAAAAGAGGGTAAACCTCCAAACTCATTTATTGAGGTTTGAGGAATGGCTGATGTGCATTAGCCCTAGTAACTAGGTCACTGGACCCAACTGCTTCCAAAGCAAAATAAGTACACAAACAAAAATTATAGGTCATATTCCTGATGAACATAAATACTAAAATCCTCAACAACCCTATATAATAATATCCTAATATGTAAATCCACCGAACAGTGGAACAACTGGTCACTATGACACACACTGACCACCAGGGGGCAGACACTCTATGCAGATGCTGACTCCTTGTAGTCAGTGCACTCCCAAAGGGGGAGTTCATCTCAGCCAGAAGCCAAGCTCAAGGTCGGTGGTGTCAGCAGGAGCCTAAGCTGGCGGCAGGCCTAAGCCAGCAGTTGGACATTCCCCAAGGGGTCCCAGACTGCAAGAGGATTTAGGCGGGGCTGAGGCCCCCAGCCGCCAGTGCAGGAATGTCATACACTGGGCCTCTAATATAAGATAAAACTTAACATTTGAAAGTATCATTTACCATCATCAAGTGGGATGTTGTCCTAGAATTTGAGGATGGTTCAACCTTTATAAATCAGTAAACTGGATACACCCATCCACAGTGTTAGGTCGGAGAGAGCCCAGGACAGGATACATGCAGATGTGTGACGAGATAATGGACTCCCCCTGGCATTTCTAACAGATCAGCATGCCAGACACAGATATTGGCTTTTCCACTACCCCCACACAGATACTGACTCATTCCTGAATACCTTGCTGACCCCCTGCAGCTGAAACTTCCTCAGCTGAATACCTCAGCTCATGTCCCTGCCCCTCACCCAACCACAGTATAAAAAAAGTGCCCCCCTCCCTGTTGGCGTGAATCCAGGTGCCCTGTCCTTGGGGTACCTGGGTCTCCAGGGGACGCAGAATAAACTTTCCTTCCTTCCTTCCTTTTCTGATCAACTCTCTTTATTTCCTTCACCGCCTCCTGAGCCACCTAACCTAACACACAGAATAAAGGAGAAAACTATATTGTCATATAAAAAGATACAAAAAAGGCCATTGAAATGTCAAAACCACTCTATGATAAAAATTTTCAATAAATTTGGTATATAAGTGGTGTTCCTCAAAATAATACATGCTGCATTTCAATAGAAAACGGGTAACATTATGCTACATAGAAACAATTTCAACACAATTCTTCTAACATCAGGACCAAGACCAAGGCACCCCAGTGACTACTTCTATTGAACAAAACCGGAAGCCCTTGTCAGAGTAATTTGGCAAGAAAAAGAAATGAAGAGTCTGTAAATCAGAAAGGACCCAAGAAATTGTATCTCTTTATCTCTATAGATATGACATGATCTTAGATATAGAAAACCCTGAAGACTTCACAAGAAAATTTATAGAACTAGAAAGGTAACTCCTGAAAGATGTAAGGTACAGAACCAACACACAAATGGCTTATGCCCCTGCACACTCTCAACAAAGTGTCTCCATGGCTCTAGGAAATATGTGGGGCTGTTTCAGAGGAAAGTGAGGAAAGAAAACTTGAAAACTTGAATGGGCTTAACAACAAGAAGATGACAATGTAATGAAACAAGAACCTTGGACATGTGAGTCCTCAGTCTTGGTCTATCCCCCATTATGTTCCCAGGGAGCTTCCCCCACAATGTGGCACTGAGTCAGCTGCAGGTTCCAGTTGACGCCCCCGCCCCCATCATGTGGGGATGGAGACAGTGGTCCCACGGGTCACATGCAGATGTCAGGTTTCCAATAACAAGATTTTCTTAACCTAAACTTAGTTATTCCTACATTTTATCCACATTGTCATAAAAAAATCTTAGTTTTGATTGAGTTTGATTATATCCCCAATGTTTGAAACTGGCTTTACTGTTTCTCTGTATGGTTCATGCTTCTGTTTCCCAATGATCCACACAGATGCTCCAATCTCCCCCAATACTTGGTCCACTGGCTCTAGATTCAAGGCCTGTTCTTAGTTTATCCTCTGATCACTTCATAAGGAAATAAGGGATCGGGTGTAACTTCTGTTTGTTGAACATGACACTCCCACACTTTAATCTCCTTTTCAATGTGATGGTTGATCAGCTCACTATGTTAATACAGGTAAACTTCCCAGGTATCATGTTTAAATCTTTACCCTTTCTCCTATTTTTCTATTACATTAATTTTCATGCTGGATTACTACACCATCTTATCCAGCCAGGCAGTACTGACCCCTCACAGGGAATGCCCACAGGTCAGGAGGTGATTCCGGGAAGCAGTTGGGCCCAATTGGGAGGAGCAGAGACCCAGGTACCAGAGCTAATGCTCATCAGCCATGAATGCCTAGGACACACCACACTCTGCAACAACATTTTTTTAAAAAAATATATATTTCATTGATCCTCCATAGAGAGGAAGGGAGGGGGACAGAGAGCCAGAAACATTGACGAGAGAGATACATCGATCAGCTGCCTCCTGCACACTCCCCACCAGGGTCGTGCCAGCAACCAAGGCACATGCCCTCAAACTCGGGACCCTTCAGTCCGCAGTCCGACGCTCTATCCACTGAGCCAAACCAGTCAGGGCTGCAACAACATTCTTTATGTCAGTGTCCAACCCCAGAGCTCCCTATATAGTAGGAGGACATACCAATAGGCCCCCCACTGCTTGTGAATTAGAACCCAGCCCCAGGATCCCCAGGTGTTCCCATTCCCTGATCAGGAGTGAACACAGACCACTAATCCTGGGGTTTGGATCATCCAAGTTTTCTTTGCTGCTATTTTAAAAGGTAATTTATGGAGAATGAGAGACACTGAATATGTTAATGAATATGCGAGAAACACTGGACATGTGTTTCTCTCTCATGTGCCATCTGCCTGACCTGCATGTCTGTTTGAGCCACAGACCTCCCTGCAGGGAGAGAGCAGGCCTGAGCTTCAGGAGATGCCCAGGTCCACCAGGAGGGCAGGGGGAGAGACACTAGGGGGCACTCTGAACACCACAGAGCGCTCTAGACCATCAGGGGGCGCTAAGGCCCTTAGGGCATGTAGTCGGGAACAGGCACCATGAGGGGCTGAGGACCATCTGTCCCTGGTGGTCAAGTTTCCCTTCTCTCCTTGCTGTTCAGTGGCTCAGGGACATGCTTCCTGTATCATCTGTGCTCTAAGTGCTCACATTCTCACTGAGGACAATGATGGTGTGAACACCATTCTCTTTTTCTAGATGAGCTCTTTCCTGTCTCAGGGACCATTTTCTCAGTAGGTTCCCTTCTCTCAGACACACTGAGCACCCAGGGCACCTCTCCATCCCTGGGAGATGGATGTGGTTTCCACAAAGAGAAACATCAGCGAAGTCACACCCTGTGTCTGAGCTGACTCTCTCTGCTCTAGACAAGCCCTCATCTGCCCAGGGCCCCCATCCCTCAGACAGGCTCAGATCTGCCACCAGGAAATCCCCAAACAGCTGCCCAGGCAGTCTCATCTCCCTGGGGCAGTGCACCCTCTGGCTCAACTAGCACTCAGGATGAGGGTGATGGCCAGCGCTTGCCCCTCATTCTCTCCACCTCTCAGTCTCTTGGACCAGAACCAGCCCAACGGAGGACCTGACTCATCTCTCAGAATTCCACGTGGAGCAGAGATGGAGAGGAGCTCAGAGATGAAACCCTCCACCACCTGCTGGGAAGCCCTCTGTGTGGGTCCCCGAGAGCCTTCTGGGCTCTGCTCTGACATGTGTCTCAGCCTCCACATTGGGAATCTACATGGATCATGAGAACAAGCTGGTCAGAGTCCTGGTCCACACCCACCCCCCAGCTGTCCCTCCAGTATCCCAGGACAACTGCCCCAAGATCGCCCTCTGCCTTCCACTGTCCACATCCTCTCTAGATCTGTCCCAGACCCTGCGCTCCATGGCCAGAGACCTGCTAACACTCCCCAGCTCCTCCCACAGGGTCAAGGACAGAGCAGAACCTGTAAAACCCACCTGCCCTTCTTCATCTACCAGCACCCTTCTCACAGATTCATCCACCTGTGATCACCCCAGGACATGTCACAGACAGGAGACCTGAAGCTGAGCCAGGATATGGTGACAGTGGTCCCAAGGGTAACACTGCAGACATTGAGATTTCCAATAACAACATTTTCCTAACCCAAATATGATTATTCCAAATCATTACCCACATCATCCCCTAAACACACTGGGTCATTATGGAGATTCTTCTATATCCCAATGCATGAAACTGGATCTACAACAGAGTCTAGAGAATAAACACCACAAAGGAGGCAGTGCAGCTGCTACATGTCCAGGACCAAACTCCCCTGAAAGAATAGGACCTGGGAACTCTGTCTGTGTCTCTATAGTTCATGCTTCTAGTTCCCAGGGACCCACACAGGTGCTCCTCTCTCCCCAACACTTGGTTCACTGGCTCTGGGCTCACACTCTGGTCTTAGTTTATCCTCTGATCACTTTGTAGGGGAAATAATATCATGTGGAACTTCCTGTCTCCTGAACATGAACATCCTGCACTTTTATTTATTTCTCTGGTTGTGAGGGTTGGTTCACCTGGTGTTTTCATTACCAGTGACTTTCAAAGGCATCTCATTTATATTTTGACCTCTATTTTATTTTTTAAATTGTTCAACTTTTTATTTTGATGCACAGTATGATAAATGGACTTTCAAAACAACTAAATTTTATGGACAATGTACAGGAAATAAATTTGACCATTTATACTAATAAAAGGGTAATATGCTAATTAGACTGGATGTCTTTCAGACATCCGTCAGGACAAAGCCACAGTGGTGGGGGCTAGGGCAGAGGCGATTAGGGGTGATCAGGCTGGCAGGGGAGAACAGTTAGGAGCAATCAGGCAGGCAGGCAGAGGGGTTAGGGGTGATCAGGTAGGCAGACAGTTGAGTGGTTAGGAACCACTGGTCCAGGATTGCAAGAGGGATGTATGACTACCGGTTTAGGCTGATCCAACAGTTAGACATCCCCCGAGGAGTGCTGAATTGGAGAGGATGCAGGCTGGGCTGAGGGACCCACTTTCCCCCAACCCCAAGCACAAATTTCGTGCACCAGGCCTCTAGTGTTAAAATAAAAAGGTCAGCTAAATGACTAAACTTAAGGATGTAAGAATCACAGATAAACTTGGATGCCACAGTCTTCTTCAGGAAGTCAAAGTCTTTCAAACAATGTTGCTATGAACTGGTCCAGAGCATAACAGTATGCAGGAATGCCTAACAAGGGGGGTGATCAGGACACCTTTCCTTGGTGCTGCTTTGATGATGTCATTCACATGCAGCGTCCCCTCTGCTGCTTCAGCTGCACACAGATGAACCTCCCACTTCACTTGGACACTGTCTGTGATGCCCAGCATTGCCATCACCAATAGCACCTTCCTTCATATCCAGTCCAGCAGTTGTATTGCCTTCACGATGGACAGCTCAGAGCTGTGCCACCAGATCTTCACTGTCACAGCCTGTGCTATAACAGTAGGCGACATCCTCAGTGCTTGAGCCTAAGAATCCATTGCAGCAGCTTCTTTACCTGGTGTTTTATTGACAGCTGTGACACAACATGAGCCAGCAGCAGCTCAGAACAGCCTCCTCCATAAACTGTTCTAGAAGCCTTCACAGTGTGTGCAAGAACACAGAGGGCATCATGCAAAGATCTTTCTGCTTCATCTAAAATGTGCTGTGTGGCAACACGAAGGACAATAGTGCAAGCCTCACCAAGGACTACCCCAGAAACATGAATGAGCATGTCTTCTCCAATCATGACTTCCTCAATGAGCTTGCAACTTCCAAGTTTCACTAGTTCTGGGTGGTCAAAGGAAGAGGCAATTTCACCACCTGTGACAAGAGCCAGGTGTTCTACATGTTAAATAGCCATACCCCAGCATCACCAAAAACCAGATCAGGATAATTAGAAATTTATTGCCTGTTAATAAAGTGATTTATCCCATGCTTAAGAATATGTTCTTTCTCCATTCTTTTTTTCTTTTTCTGCTTGTTTTATTTTAGCAACATTTGCTGTAGAATCAACCCTTACACGGGAAACAAATGTCTTTATTTTATCTGTATCCATACCCGTATTTGCAATAAGAATTTTAGCATTTTTAATTTCTTTTGGTTGATTAAGTCAAATGTTTCATCCAACAGAAAGCCTTTATCTAAATAGGAATCCACCAGATTTCCTAGCTTGTTGATGACATGAATTGCCTCCAGATCACCAGAGCCCTTCAATCAGAGAAAGCATCTACAGCTAACTTTGTAGAGTGATCTTTGTGATGAGTAAGAAGTTTTAAGGATAATGTTGTTCCTGCAATGTTCACTAAATCTTGGCGGGATTTATCTTCATCAGAACCATGATCAACTGCCAAATTGAACAGAGCCTGTCTTGCTGCCTTTGTGCCTTCTCTCCAACCCACAATGATGATGTGAAGATGAGTCTTTTTTGAAATAAATATTCTGCTTCCCTTAGTCATTCTGCTGCTAAAACAGAAACAGAGTTAGTGCCATTTCCAACTTCATCATCCTGAACCCTTGACATATCAACTAACACTTTAGCTCCTGGATTACCAGTTCAGACGCTTTTAGAATAGCTGCACCATCATTGGTCACCATAAGAGAGGCATCTCATTCACTGCTTCCCAGAATTGTGCCCATGCCTTTGGGTCCCAAGTTCCTCTTTACCAAGTTCCCCATAGTGATGGACCAATAAAGGAAGATAGATTAGCTGTCTCTGCTCTCTCTTCATCAGCACCAGCCGGGAATATGTTGGCAGGTGCCAGGGAAAAGGATGCCATGGTTCCAAAGAGGTGGCCACTCATGCTTCTTCCTCTCAGATCAAGGCCTGGATCCCAGGAAAGAGAAGACGAATGTGATACCACCGGATCTGTGCAGGAAGCAGGGCCTGAGCAGCTCAGAGCAGAAAGGCTGACCTCTATTTTCTTATGTGACCACGTCTTATTTTTCCCACAGGGTCTACCACTATCACTTTAATGTGATCAGTGTCCCTCCACAGTTGCTAATTTCCACAGTGTCACAGCTCATTTCCCCAGTAGACTCACTCCTTCCTTCCTGGGAATGAGCTCACCTGAGGAAGCCATGCAAAACCCCATACACATAGGCACACCTGGTGTATTTTCTTCTCTGTACTCAATAGTGTGTACTAGTCTCCATCCAAGAACACCTTCCCCCTCTGGCCAGGTCAGACCTGTGCACAACTGTAAAAACCAAGGGACTGGGGATCCTGATGAGAACGGCCTCACCTGCTCTGGATGTCAGGTGTGCTCCCCTCCCCAGCCCTGGGACAGGTCAGCCCCCATGTCCAAGTGCTCACCAAAGAGCCAGCGTGTTCTCCTTGATTTGCTCCTGGGGCTCTTCAAGGACCTGCATCTAAGGGTTAGAGTTTATGACTTAATTCATCCAACAAGATTATTCACCACCCAGGTAGTAAGACTTTGCACTCAAGGCTTTGTTCATAAAAATGGAGAAAATGACCTTTCAGAGGCTAAAAGCAATGGATGAAACTCACCCCCTGCAGAGCTGGGTCCACTTCCTAGTATCCCAGAGTGAGGAGGGCTGTGCTGTCCTATCCACTGCGACTGACTCATATGATCTAGAGCACAATTCTAGAATTCAGACACAGGGTCTCAGAGGCTGTATTTAAGGGGCCCAGTTCCTGGGCAGGGAACAGTCCTCTGTCAATGTTGAGTCTGTCCCCTGTGCTCACCACTCCCTGCAGCTCCACTGCCAACAGTCACTGAGAGTCCCCCACAAATATCAGGAAACATGTTCCTGAGCTAAACAGGCACTGCTGTGCCACATGGTGGACACTTCAGAATGCTGAGTGTGCACACCAGGCCAGGTGACAGGACCTCCCATGTGCAAGCTGAGACCTGGCACTACAGTCCTGGGCTATGAAGGGTTATGTTCCTCAGGTTCTCCCCTAAGGCAGCCGCCTGAGGTCCAGGTCGTCCTTGCAGAGAACCACCTGTGTGCAAGTAGCAGGACTGGGGCTGCCACTCTTTCAGAAATGCCAGGGAAGGCTTCCCCATGGCAGACATGCCTGCCTTGTCTCAGGAAGCTGGTTAAGACACCTGTCCTCAGACCATGAGGCTCAGAACAACCAAAATCCTGTCCCAGGATGTCTCCTGAGAGGTTTTATGAGCAACCTGCACTGGAGAATCTTAAAAGTCCCACTTTCCGTCCTGGCAGAGTGTGTCTATCACTATTCACAGATAAGCTACTAGAGTGTGCAGACTAGCCACAGGCCCCTGAGCCCTGGCCCAGGCACCCTTGCCCACCAGCCAGTCCCATGAGGCCATCCCCAGTCCCTTGGTGTTTACAAGGATTGAGGAGCCCCCTGGCAGCTCAGACAGCTCCTCAGGGAAAGACATGCAAATGCGGTCCCTCCCCTGCTCATGAAAGCCTGCCAGGCTGGGACCCTGCAGACCCTGGAGAGGATCCCTCCTGTGTGAGCCCCTCAGTGTCCACACCATGGGGTCTGCACTCATCTGGGCTGTGCTTCTCTTCACTATCAAAGGTGCAACCCTGTGTATCAGGCTCATGGGGACTGGGTCACAGGGGGCAGTTCTCAGTGTGTTTCTCTGTTTGCAGGTGGCCTGTGCCAAGTTCAGTTGGTGGATTCTTGGGGAAGCGTGGTGCCACCCGGGGGGTATATGAGCCTCTCCTGCAAAGCCTCTGGATTCACCTTCACTGACTACACCATGAACTGGGTCCGCCAGGCTCCAGGGAAGGGTCTGCAGTGGGTTGCAAGAGTGAGTCAACCAACTGGAAAGGATCAATGGTATGCTCCAGCAGTTCAAGGAAGATTCACAATCTCCAGGGACAACCCTACAAGCACAGTCTCTCTTAATATGACCAAACTGACATCTGAGGACACGGCCGTGTATTACTGTACAAGACACAGTGAAGGGAAGTCATTGTGAGCCCTGACATAAACCTACCTGAGGAGACAGCAGGGCTTCAGGGGGCGCACAGGACCAGCAGGGGGAGCTCAGGACCTGCAGGTCACACTTCTCTATTCTTGGGCAGGTGCAGAGGGGCAGGCTTCCTATTGTGATGGGTGTTTTCCTCGCCTCTCAACGTTGTTCTTTGCTCCCAGGGAAGAGCATGTCTTTTTCTTTGAATCTCTAAGTTCTCACATCATCGCTGGGATTTGAAGGAGAAGGAGCACTGTGTTTGCAGGTGAGTTATGAACAGGAAGTAGAGGTTCCCTTCACCAGTTCCCTACAGGACCTTCTCTATGAGCAGATCTGCCTGATGATTCTCACATCCCTGATGGGAACTCATTTCCTTCAAAGGGAAACAGCACTGACATCAGTGCCCTCAGGTTTAAGCTCACACTCTGACCCAGTCGGTGTGGCTCTGTGCTAGAGCTTTGTCCTATGACCCAGGAGGTCATGATTTGATTCAGGTGAGCGCACATGCCCACCATATTGGTTCCCCAGCAGGGAGCATGCTGGAGGCAGCAGATCCATGATTCTCTCTCACCACTGATGTTTCTATATTTCTCTCTCTCCCTCTCTGAAATGAATAAAATATCTATAATAATAAAAGCACAATATGCTAATTAGACCAGCCATCCTTCCAAATGACCTTCCAGATGAAGCCAGGGCTGCAAGGGAAACCTGGGTCCTTGGGGCCTGCCAGTGGTTGGAGGGAAGCCCAGGTCCTGGGTGCCAGAGGGAAGCTGGTGCCGGCAGCCGGGGGAAGGAAGGCCTACTCTTGCTTGAATTTCGTGCATTGGGCCTCTAGTATTTTTTAAAAAGAACCTCACACTCTCTGCCCTCAGACTAGTACACACTGCCCTACAAGCCCCTTACTTCAGACAGGCACTCCAGTGCCCCTTACCATCTTCTATAAAATTTTAGTCATCAATGCATGCAACCCACTTCATCTATTCATTTGACATGTGCATTCCTCCAGAGTTACATAGGACACGTCCCAGACAGGTGGCCTGAAGCTGCCATCAACCCCCTTCATGCAGGAACGTTCCTGATGGACATTTCCTGAAGCGACAGAGATTCATTTGAGTCATCACTTTGCTGTGAACATTGTTTAGAAAGGATGTTGCTTAATGCAGGGCATGCATGTAACAACCCATCAGGACAAGAGCCTCTGTACACTGATAACTGTACACTGACTTACAGGAAGTTGTAGCCCACACCTGCCAGGTGCTTGATGGACCAGCACAGACCCATGGGCCTGAGGAAATGGGGATGTCCCTGAACTCTTCATGTAGGAGCCTGAGTAACCAGCAGAGTCTGAATTCTCACTCCCAACAATGTACTCAGGGCAGGACTACCCATGAAGGTGAACCAGAGACACTGATGCTGGAGGAGATGGATGCTCCTTCAGGGGCTGAGGGTGCAGCTGTGGGTCTCTGAGCAGTGAGTGTCTCCATGTGGGAGGCAGTGGACTGAGGGCAACAGAGCTGTAGCTCACAGGGAAGTTAACCATCAGGATGGACACCAAGAATAGGCAGACTCCTACACCTTCCTAGAACCCGGAGTCCTGAGGAAGCCAGGGTCCCTTCCAGAGCTGGACTCACCTGCCAGTGCACCAGGAGACCTGGGAGAGCAGCCTCACCTGGCAGCTGACAATGCTGCTACCTCCTCCCCTCCCAGTACTGAGGTGTGATTCCTGCTTCATGATCTGTCTCCAGGGAACTCCCAGCAACGCACCCCTGCAGTCAAAGTGTGACTCAGCCCCACCTCTGACTCTCCCTGGAGCAATCATGACCTGTTTTAACCTGCATCTCTGTGTACAGATCCTGCAAGAAAATGGACACACTAGTGCCTGCTCTTCAAAATTTTTGTTTGTATTGTGGGTGCATTTGATCGGCTTCCAAAGAACATCACACCAGGACCCAGAACCCACATGTGGTTCCTGCTCATGTGCTATGTACAGAGAAGAGTGGCAAATGTAGATTTTATAGCAATGAAAATCATCAGTGTGCGTGCGTGTGTGTGTGTGCGTGTGTGTGTGTGTGTGTGTGTGTGTGTGTGAAATTTATTAAATACTGAAAGTGCTGTGAGATTTGGCCCAATGCGGGGATACTCAAATGAGACCTTCAACAAGAGGAACCGAAGGACGTAAGTGGCCCCAGGGCCCCTGGGAGCTTCTGGATGAGGGGAGGGTCAGCAGTGTCTTCGCAACTGGGAGCTCCAGGGAAGGGCTCCCTAGTGGCTTCCTAAAGCCCTGGTTTGGTGTCTCCCTGTAGAGTATCAGGGTTCAGTAAGGACAGTTCACTCTGTCCAGACATCAATAACACACGGTGTCCCTGAGGGAGCAATCTGACATCAGGGCACAGCCTTCACTACTGGACTTAGAGATGCTGAGAGGTCAATGCCCTATGAACCCTGACAGGACCCTCCCATGCAGAGGCAGAACTAGGCAGTAGGGGGCGCTCAGGGCTCAGGAGCTCAGGCTGCTGCCCCAGGAGAAGGAGAGAGGGAGCTGGGCAAATGTTTCCTCTAAGGCAGAGGTTCTCAACCTGTGGGTCGCGACCCCTTTGGCAGTCGAATGACCCTTTCACAGGGGTTGCCTAAGACCATCCTGCATATCAGATATTTACATTACTATTCATAACAGTAGCAACATTACAGTTATGAAGTAGCAATGAAAATAATTTTATGGTTGGGTCACAACATGAGGAACTGTACTTAAAGGGCCAGAAGGTTGATAACTACTGCTATAAGGCCTGAGGCTTCCTCTCTTCATACAAACAATCCAAACTGAAAGTTTAACACTACTGCTGAGATGACTGTGAATATCCTGCTCTATCAGAACATTTACCCAACTCAATGAGACATGAGAACCACACCCAAGGGGGTGTTTCTATGGCTTCGGGATATCTGAATTGTAAAGGGCCGGCACAGGGATGGATTTATTATCTCACTAGGGGCAACATTTTGGAGACACACTAACCAGGAAGAAGACATGTAGGTATCAAAGCCCAGAGCTGGTCCAGGTGGCTCCATGTCAGACAATGCTGGGCTCACAATGAGGAGCATGTCCTGTGGGGGCTGGTTCCACAATGGGAGGATCTCTATCTCCACAGAGGTCAGGAACCTGGCAGGAGACACACATCCTCCAACCAAGATTAGGACTTGGTGAAACCAAGAGCTAGTTTCTTGAAAAGATAAACAAATTGATGAGCTATTTGCCAGACTCATCAAGAAACAAAGAGAGAGACCCGAAATAAATAAAATCAGAAAGGAGAGACGAGAAGTAACCACCGACACCACAGAAATAAGAAAATACTATGAACAACTATATGCCAACAAGCTTACAATATGGATGAAATGGAGGGATTTCTACAAAAACACAATCTCCCAAAACTGAAACAGGAAGAATCAGAAAACCTGAATAGACTAATAACAACTGAGGAAATAGAAGCAGTAATCAAAAAATTCCCAGCAAGAAAAGCCCTGGTCAGGATTGCCTAACAGGGGATTTTTACCAAACAGTCAAAGGACTATCACCTACACTTCTAAAATTATTCCAAAATGTCAAGAGTTTAGAAAACTTCCAAGCTCTTTTTAAGAGGCCAACATTATCCTAATTCCAAAACCAGATTAAGACACTAGAAAGAAAAACAGTTACAGGTCAATATATCCCTGATGAACATAGATGCTAAAATCCTCAACAAAATATTAGCAAATCTGATCTATTAAAAAGATCATATACCATAATCAAGTGGGATTTATTCCAGGAATGCAAGTCTGGTACAATACTCCCAAATTAATAAATGTGATACATCCCATAAAGAAATTGAAATACAAAAATCACATGACCACATCAATAGACACAGAAAAAGCATTCGACAAAATCCAACACTCATTTTTTGATATAAATCTCTCAGCAAAGTGGGAATAGAGGAATCTTACCCCAACATAATGAAGGCCGTATATGACAAACCTACAGCCAACATCATACTCAATGGGCAAACATGAAAACTATTTCCTGTAAGAACAGAAATAAGACAGGGATGTCCATTTTCACCACTCTTACTCAACATAGTACTGGAAGTCCTAGCCACAGTGATCAGACAAGAAGAAGCAATAAAAGGCATTTACATTAGAAAGGAGGAAGTAAAATCCTTATTATTCACAGATGACATGATATTGTACATAGAAAACTCTAAAGACTCCACCAAAAACTACTAGATTTAATGAGCAAATTCAGCAATGTAGCAAGATACAAAATTAAAACCCAGAAACCCATGGTATTTTCATAGACCAACTAGAGGCCTGGTGCAGGAAACCTGTGCATGGGTAGGGTCCCTAGGCCTGGCCAGCGATCAGGGCCAATCAGGACTTTCTAGCTACTGACTGAAGCCTTCCTTCCCTGGCTGCCAGTTGCCAGCCACAGCCTTCCTTCATTTCACACCACCTCCTGGTGGTCAGCATATGTCATAGTGACTGATCAAACTCCTGGTCTCCCAGTCCAAATCCCAAGGGGGCACTTTGCATATTAGCCTTTTATAAATATACTAGAGGCCCGGTGCACAAAAATTTGTGCACTGGGGGGGGGGGGTGTCCCTCAGCCCCACTTGTGCACTCTCACAGTCTGGGACCCCTCAGGAGATAACGACCTGCTGGCTTAGGCCTGCTCCCAGGTGGCCGAGGGCAGGTCCAATCCCTAGGTGCAGCCCCTGGTTGGGCTCAGAGTAGGGCCGATTGGGGAGTTGGGGTGCAGCCCCCATCATGCACAGAGCAGGGCGGATCAGGAGGTTTCGATGCCACCCCCAGTCACGTTCAGGGTAGGGCCGATCAGGGGGTTGGGGAGCTCCCCCCTGTCATGCACAGAGCACGGCCCATCAGGGGGTTGGTGTGCTCCCCTCTGTCAAGCACCAAGCAGGGCGGATCAGGGGGTTGGGGAGCTCCCCCGTGTCATGCACAGAGTAGGGCTGATAGGGGAGTTGGGGCACTGACCCCTGTCACCCACAGAGCAAGGCCAATCAGGGGGTTGGGGCGCCACTGCTGTCACACTCAGGGCAGGACCGATGGGGAGGTTGCGACTCTACCCCGTCACACACAGAGCAGGGCCAATCAGGGGGTTGGGGAGCTACCCCCTCTCAGGCACAAAGCAGGCCTGATCAGGGGGTTGGGGCACCTTGCCCAGCTAGGAACAGAGCAGGGTGGATAGGGAGGTTGTGGCCCTGCCCCCTGTCACACACAGAGCCACAGGGCTATCAGGGGGTTTGGGCTCTGCCCCCTGTCTTGCGGCTTCACTTGACACCGGGGCAGTGAGGCCTCGCAGCTCCGCTTATCCCAGTGCCAGGAGGCCTCGCAGCTCCGCTGATCCTGGGTTCGGGAGGCCTCGCTGCTCTGCTGATCCTGGTGCTGGGAGGCATATTACCCTTTTACTATATAGGATAGAGTCCTGGTGCATGGGTGGGGGCCGGCTGGTTTGCCCTGAAGGGTGTCCTGGATCAGGATGGGGGTCCCGCTTGGGTGGTGGCCAGCCTTGATGAGGAGATGATGGCTGTTTGCAGCTAGTCACATCCCCTTCACGGTGGGGGTCCCCACTGGGGTGCCTGGCCAGTCTGGGTGAGGGGCTGAGGGCGGTTTTCAGACTGGCAGGCGACTGAAGCTCCCAACCTCTCATTTTTTCTTTTTTCTTTTTATTCTGGGATTTATTTACCTTCTATAGCTGTCACTGGAGCTGAGAGCAGGCTTTAGCTCTGAGGCCAGCTCCAGCTTGAGGCCTCGGCTGCTGAAAGTAGGGATCTGGTTTTGTTTGGGTTCTATAATTGTAACATTGTTTCAGTCCAGCTCACTCCAGCTCTGACAGCTGAAAGCAGGTTTTTGGAGTTTTGTTTAGCTTCTATATTTGCAACAATGTTTCTTAGAGAGCAAGCTCAGAGGCTGGCAAGGCAGGCGGGGAACCTTGGCTACCTCTGTCACTGGAGCAAGCAAGCCTCCTGTACACTTCAGCTGCCTGGCAGCCGGCCGCCATCTTGGTTGGCAGTTAATTTGCATATTGCCCTGATTAGCCAATGGGAAGGGTAGCGAAGTTACAGTTAATTACCATATTTCTCTTTTATTAAATAGGATACATAATGAATTTTCAGAAAGAGACACAAAACAATCCCATTTACTATTGCAACAAAAAATTAAGATACTTAGGAATAAACCTAACCAAGTAAGTAAAATACTTGTACTCAGAAAACTACATGACTTTGAGAAAAGAGATAGTGCAAGATAAAAATTAGTTGAAAAATATACCGTGTTCATGGATTGGTAGAATTAACATCATTAAAATGTCCATACTACCCCAAGCAATCTACAGGTTCAATTAAATACCTATTAAAATACCAACAGCATATTTCACAGGTCTAGATTAAATTCTCCAGATATATATATATATATATATCTGAATAGCCACAGCAGTCTTGAAAAAGAACAACAAAGTGTGAGGGATCACAATACCAGATATAGTGTTATTGTACAAAGCCATTGTAATCAAAACAGCCTGGTATTGGCACAAGGACAAGCATATCCATCAATGGAACTGAATAGAGACTCCAGAAATAGACCCAATCCATTACATGCAATTAATATTTGACAAAGGAAGGAGAAGAATACAATGGAGTAATGACAGTCCCTTCAATAAATGGCATTGGGAAAATTGGACAGATACATGCAAAGAAATGAAACTAGATCACCAACTTCCACCACACACAAGAATAAACTCAAAACAGATAAAATACTCAATGTAAGTCATCCTATCTAATAATAGACAAACATGGTAATTAACCATACCTCCGACACACTTCCCATTGGCTAATCAGGGTGATATGCAAATTAACTGCCAACCAAGATGGCGGCAGGCACCAGGCAGCTGAAGCGAACAGGAGGCTTGCTTGCTCCAGTGAAGGAGGAAGCCAAGGTTCCCCGCCTGCTGCTGCCGGCCTCTGAGCTTGCACTCTAAGAAATTATGTTGCAAATATAGACACTAAACAAAACCCAGAAACCTGCTTTCTGCCAGCCGGGCTTCAGCCAGCAGGACCGCAACATTGTTTCAATTATAGAACAAACGCAAATCCCTGCTTTCAGCAGCCGAGGTCTCAGAGCTGCAGCTGGGCCTCAGAGCTAAAACCGGCTCTCAGCTCCAGTGAGAGCCATAGAAGGTAAATAAATTCCAGAATAAATAAAGAAAAATGAAAAAAGGAGAGGTTGGGAGCTTCAGTCGCCCGCCAGCCTGAAAACGGCCCTCAGCCCCTCACCCAGACTGGCCAGGCACCACAATGGGGACCCCCACCCTGAAGGGGGTGTGACCAGCTGCAAACAGCCATCATCCTCTCATCCAGACTGGCCAGGCACCCCAGTGGGGACCCCCACCCTGAAGCAACAAGATGGCGGCTAATTTGCATACTGAAGGCAGGTGGCAGTGGGCAAGGCTGTCGGCGGTGTGGGACCCGGATCTGTGACCCTGCCGGGCAAGGGGCAGCACGGGAGGCTGTCCACTGTCCCCGGACCTGGATCTGTGACCTGGCGGGCGGGCGGCAGCACTTGAGGCTGTCCGAGGTTTGGGACCCGGTTCTGTGACCCTGCCCGGTGGGGGGCAGTGCTTGAGGCTGTCTGCTGTCCCGGGACCTGGATCCGTGACCTGGTGGGTGGGGCTGCAGCGGGCAAGGCTGTCCGCGGTCCTGGGACCCGGACCCATGACCTGCCGGGCTGGGGGCAGCACTTGAGGCTGTCAGCAGTCTGGACCCGTATCCATGACCTGCTGGGCGGGGGGCAGTGCTTGAGGCTGTCCACGGTCCCAGGACCTGGATCCGTGACCCTTCCTGGTGGGGCAGCAGCTCGCACAGGGGCGGATCGGCCAGGGTTGGGCAGGGCAGGATACCTGGCTTCCACCCAGCCCCAGTCACTGTGGGAAGGTGAGCAGCGCAGAGAGCCTCTGGAAAGGGGAGTCAGGCTGGCAGAAGGCGGCCTGTACTCCCCACATGGCGGTGGTGACAGCTGTGAGCGCGCCAAGCGGAGCCTGCAGGCTGAGCTGAAGTAGCACCTTCAGGCCATCAGTGCCCAGGAGTGGCTGCACAAGATCCGCCTGCTGGCCCAGAAGGTGCAGGATCACAGGGACAACCACCATGGCGGGACAGACTGATGTCCTGGCCGCACCACGGGGGTTTGCGGATCTGCAAAGCCAGAGGCCTCCACTGTGCACATCCCCCCCTGGAGTGCGAACATCCCCAGCACACTGTTACGCTCCCACGCCTGCAACAGTTGCAAACCAAGGCGCACACAAGTTCCCACTGCACTTCCATCAACCCAGCATGCCTAACACCCCCACAGGATGTGCACACATCCCCTCTGATGTGCTCACGTCCTTTGGAGAGTGTCTGGGTGTTCTGGGTGCTGAGGGTGGGCGCCTGTGAGATGACAGTGAGAGGGTGGAGTGGTGATGCTCTGTTCCCATGGAGGCCAGTGCAGCTACTAGATCACCTCTTGGGGGGTTAATGCAGGTGCTGAGGCGGGAGCAGATGCAGACAGACACACCTGGTGGGTGCAGGCGGCCCTCGCTGAGGTGCCTTCAGTCAGCGTTCAAGATCAAGAACCCAGAGGCGGAGAGGAATTCCGTCCTCTCAGTGAAACAGTGGGATAGTCGGGGCGACTGTAGATGAGGAATGTGCACTTTGGGTGCCAGCACCCATGAGCGAAGGCTGCCCTGACTGAGCCTTGCTTGCTTGGGGCCTAGCGCACTCCTGCCGGGCAGCGGGTGACAGGACGTGCTTTTTCGAATTAATGAGAGAAAACGTTGATTCTCCTGCTGCCCACGAAGGTGGAAAGTGAAGTGGGGAGACATGTGGGGAGTGAGCAAGGTTCCCTGTCTGGGGGTTGCAAATCTGCTGTTGGTTTCTTTCACCGCTGACTAGAGATATACAGAGTGTCCCCCCAAAATATATACACACTTTGAATACCTACTAATTCCAATGGTTTTAAGCATAAGAAAGAAACAACAATGGAGCTGTTATCTGTTAAAAGTGTGGGCACAAACAGGCAGTTGGACATTCCCTGAGGGGTCTCAGATTGGAGAGGGTGAAGGCCAGACTGAGGGGCCCCTTTCCCCCCCACCCCAGTGAATGAATTCCGTGCACCGGGCTACTAGTGAAACCATAAAAATCCTAGAAGAAAGCACAGGCAGCAAAATCTCAGACATCTCTAGTTGCAATATGTTTACAGATACATCTCCTAAGGCAAAGGAAACTAAGGAGAAAATAAACAAATGGGACTACATCAAAATAAAAAACTTTACTTATAAGGAACACATACAACTTAACAAAAGGAAGACAATCTAGTTAAAAATGGGCAAAGGACCTAAAACACATTTCTCCAAAGGGGACATACAGAAGGCCAAGAGACATATGAAAAAATTCACTGATCATCAGAGAGATAAAATCGTAAGACAATGAGGTATCACCTCACACCTGTCAGAATGGCTTCCATCAACAAATCAGCAAATGAGAAGTGCAGACAAGGATGTGGATAAAAGGAAACCCTAGCCCTAACTGGTTTTGCTCAGTGGATAGAGCGTCAGCATGCAGACTCAAGGGTCCCAGGTTTGATTCTGGCAAAGACATGTACCTTGGTTGCTGGCACATCCCCAGTAGGGATTGTGAGGAGGCAGCTGATCGATGTTTCTCTCTCATCAATGTTTCTAACTCTCTATCCCTCTCCCTTCCTTTCTGTAAAAAATCAATAAAATATATTTTTTTTAAAAAAAGAAGAGGAAACCCTAGTACACTACTGGTGGGAATTCAGACTGATGCAGCCATTATGGGAAACTGTATAGAATTTCCTCAAAAGATTAAATATGGAACTGCCATTTGACCGAGTGATCCCACCTCTGGGGATATATCCTAAGAAACCCAAAACACCAATCAGAAAGAATGTATGCATGCCTATGTTCATAACATCAAAATTTACAATAGCTAACATCTGGAAACAGCCCAAGTCCCCATCAGTAGGTGAGTGGATAAAAAGCCATGGTACATTTATACCATGGAATATTATGCAGCAGTAAAAGGAAGGATCTCTTACCCTTTGAGACAGCATTTAGGGTCCTGGAGAGTATTGTGCTAAGTAAAATAAGTCAGTCAGAGAAAGACAAGTATCACATGGTCTCACTCATAGATGGAATTTAATGAACAAAGTCAACTAATATAAAAAATGGATGCTGAGACCTAGAAGCATGAAACATAGTGTGGAATCTCAGAGAAAAGGTAGGGGAGGGTGGAAAGGTGGGTAGAGATCAATCAAAGAACTGGTATGCATACATACATAACCCATGGACACAGATAATAGGATGGTGAAGGCCTGGGGTATGGGATACGGGGTGCAGGAGGTCTAGAAGGGATCAATGGGGGGAAAAGGGGATATATGTAATACCTTTAAAAATAACTATATATTTTTTAAAAAGAATAAGGACTTGGACCCTGAGACTTCCACTGAGCTGGTACCTCTGACATGCATCTTATATCAGTTGGGGTCAAGACCTCAGCTATGAAATACTCTGCCTCATGAATATGCAAAGGGGGGAGGTAGAATAGGATAAATATGGATAAGTCTGTGCCTTGAGGGCATCACCCACAGCCACACCTTCCACTACAGAAGTGCTCACAGCACAGCCCCTCACCATGGACTGGAGCTGGAGAACCCTCCTCCTGGTGGCTGTGGCTACAGGTAAGGGGGTCCCCAGTCCCTGGGTTGAGGAGGGGACCAGGGAGAGTCAAGGGGGATTTCCACCCACTCCTGTCTCCTCCCACAGGTGTCCACTCCCAGGTGCAGCTGGTGCAGTCTGGGGCTGAGGTGAGGAAGCCTGGGGCCTCTATGAAGGTCTCCTGCAAGGCTTCTGGATACACCTTCACCAGCTACTGGATGCAATGGGTGAGACAGGCCCCAGGAGAGGGGCTTGAGTGGATGGGGGAAGCTAACCCTAACAATGGAAACACAAATTATGCACAGAAGTTCCAAGGCAGAGTCTCCATGACTAGAGACACATCCACGAGCACAGCCTACATGGAACTCAGCAGCCTGAGAGCCGAGGACACAGCCATGTATTACTGTGCTAGATACACAGTAAGGGGAAGTCAGTGTGAACCCAGACACAAACCTCCCTGCAGCAGAGTCTGTGACCACCAGGGGGCGCTCAGGGTCCCTGAACACATGGACCATCACAGGAGCAGGTGCAGTTGGAGGTTTGGGCTGGTTTCCTGAGTGGTTTCCTCTTCATGTCACATTTCCCTCAGGGAACCTCTGGATTCTTGATTATGCACTTACCTCTGATGTCTCTGAGTTAGAAAGTCTGTTGTAAACAAAGACAACTTTGTCCCATGGACCAATGGCACAGAGTGTCATTCAGACACCCTTGGGCTAGAAGGACTATTAATCACCAACACTTCTGACTCACGTTACCTAAATCTAACTAGAGGCTCCAGTGACTCAGCTGTGCAACTCACCTGAATGCTGGACAGCGTGCTCCACAAGTATGTGAAACCAAAGCTGGAGAAGGACCCAAAGTGGTTACAGTTATTGTCTTGTCATACTCATAACAAAGAAAGTAGGTAACAGCAGGCAGAGACAGAGGGATACATGACAGCTTGGTGCAGATGTACAGGCTGATGATAAACAAACACACCAAAGGGCATAGAATGTTCATTATGCACAGAGTTAAAATCCCCTAGAAACTCAGGAAAGGCCCTTGTGCAAGACAGACCTACTTTGATGGAGCCAGGAAAGGAGAAAGGAGCAGAGCTTTTATTTTGGCGAAGTGGTGGGGACACAGAGGAATTCTGCTTCCAGGTGGTGGCTTCAATCTCACAATGACATCTGCAGAGAAAACTATGGTTTCTTATCTGATTTTCCCCGTCGGGGACAGATGGGGAAGAGGCAGCAATGAGCCATCAGTTGTTAGAAGTCAAACGATATAGAAAACAGAGTATGGCTATGTATTTTACTTAACTTCTATACAAAATGAGCAAAATTAAAAGAAAGAGAGTCCTTATGTGGGTACAAAAGGCAGCTCTACAGAAAATGAGAAGAATAATTATAAGTAGGCAAAGAGCTCCAGTGGCACAATCGGTTAGCGTGCGGTACTTATAAGTCGGCAAATGGTAATGAAGATAGTGATGAAGATGTTGACAATGATGATGATGGTGGTGGTGGTGATGATGATGATAAATTTGGAAATGAATCTTGACCCAATGTCTTGGCGGGAATCTGTACTTTCTCACTAATCTGTCATTGGTTTTTTCAAAGGCTTGTGTCAACTTAGATTGGGCAATTGTGGTCTGAATTCCCAATGGTATCTGAAGAGTAGACGCCTGCTTTCTTTATTTAAAAAAGAAATTGTGTGGAGACAACTAACATGTCTATTGAAAATGAGAATGGCTATAAGCAAGCAAATTGTGATGATTATGATGATGATGATGATGATGATGATGACGACGATGATGATGATGATGATTACAATGATTCTGAGTTGTACACATTCCTGATATTTCCTTTTATTTCTTGTCTTTTCTCCACTCAAAGCCATGACTATTTCTGATGTAACTACTTGGAGTTTTGGCCATAGGCCATGGGCTTGCCTAAAGGAAGCATTTCCACAGGAAGCTGTAGACACAGTCGCAAAATTTTCAACATCAAGGATCACAAATATCCCACTTTCCTGTGCTAGGAAATGGCTTCTCTGAGTAAAGGAACATCATAAATTAAGATGTAAGATATTGAAAGTGAATTCCTTTATTTTTATATTTTACACAAGGGTGGAATTTATATAAAATTAGATTTGAAAATTTGGAAATTGTGAATATACTAGGGTGTTGAATTCATAAACTGTCAGAACACATACTAATCCCTTTTACATCTGTTTGAAGTATGCATGAGAAGATAATAGTGTAAACTGCCTCAATTACTCCATATTTCTTCTTATGCTCAGAGAGTTTAGGCTGTGCTTTGACCTTAAATGAATGTATCTCATGACCCATATTGTTTTCTTAGCCCAATTTATATGCTTGAGTGAGGTCAAGAGAGGACATGCCTCCCAGACAGTCCTCAGAAAGACCAGGTAAGCCCAACCTCAGTTTCTACACTTATAGGAAAGGCTGCCCAACATGCAAATTTCTGTTCATGCTCCAGGGTAAATCCTCTCCTGGGCTGTGCAGGCTCACAGCTCTCTCCTCACACAGGGCTGAGGTCTCTGGAAAGGTAGAGCTGTGGTCTAGAAGAAGATGAGATTGCTGGGACTTCTCCTGTGCCTGGTGACAGTCCCCCTAAGTGAGGGTCTCAGGGGTCAGACAGGGGTGATGGTATGGCTGTGACTGCACATGACTGACAGGACTGATGCTCCTTGTCCCCAGGTGTCCTGTCGCAGGTGCAGCTGTGGGAGTAGGGCCCAGGACTGGTGAAGCCCTGGCAGACCTTCTCCCTCACCTGTGCTGTCTATGGTTACTCCATCACCAGTGGTTATGACTGGAGCTGGATACACCAGCCACCAGGGAAGGGGCTGCAGTGGATGGGGCTTATAAACTATGATGGAGACACTTACTACAACCCGTCCCTCAAGAGCGGAACCTCCATCTCCAGAGACACTTTAAGAACCAGTTCTCTCTGTGGCTGAGTTCTGTGACCACCAATGACACAGCAGTGTATTATTGTGCAGGACCCACAGTGAAGGGAATTCACTGTGAGCACAGACACAACCCTCCCTGAAAGAGACAGCAGGGATGGCTGCAGGGATGCTCAGGACACCAGGGGGCTCTCAGGACCCACAGATTTGCACAGGCAGCCCAGGCACAGGGACAGAGGGAGGCTCAGCCTGGATCCTGTCAGAGACTGGGTTTCCTCCTTATGTGACATTGGCTCCTGGTCCTTCTTCAGAGTCATGATTGGGGCACAAACAGCTCAGCAGCAAAGATCTCTCAGTTTTGATGGAGAAGAGAGGCTGTGGGGTGGCCATTTCCATTCCCTCTGCACACAGATATGATGGCTGTGGGCCCTGTACAAGGACAGCAGGGTCTTGCCAACAGCAGCTTCAGAGGCTGAGTCTGATGATGCCCACACACCAGAGGATGAAATGACCTGCAGCTCTGACATAACCTCGGTCTCAGGAGGCAGGGAGGCCTTTCCAGCAGGTGCAATGGCCTCAGGGAGCTGTGAGAGGGACTGGCCCAGGGTGAGCTGTGTCAGGGAATGAGGACTGGTCGGGCTCCTGTGCTGGGCAGGAGCTGAAGTGGATGGACCCCCTCCAGTGCAGAGGAGAAACCACCAGGCTTCCTCACCCTTGTGTCCACATATGGTCAGAAGTGGAGGAGGGAGGGCGAGGCTTGAAAGCTGCCAGATGTCAGCACCAAACCTGGGGTCAGACTCCTGTGTTCACCAAAGAATTGCAATAATAAGGGAAATGGAAGAATTCATGCATTTGAGTTGACAGGAACCAGCAATGATGAGCCAGTCAATAGGCACAAAGCAGGAGTGAGAGTGGGGTCTGGTTCTCACACTGAGTGAATTTCCACGGTCTGATCCTCCTCTTGTACAGAAGGTCAGGGGTCAGCTTCTGCTTCAAGAATTGCAGCTTCTAGAAGGTTCTGAGTGTCCTGAGTTAGAAGTCCTGCACTGGAGCAGTTCTCAAATGTGTGGATTCTATATTGCTCCGTGAGCTGTAAGTTGTGAATTCAGGGACCACCTGGATTTCAGAACCACCTTTGCTGTTAACACACATGATCAGGTCTCTTCAGGGAGGTTCAAAATCCCTTTCCGTCATATCTCTTCCATTAGATGCATCTCAGTTAAGTGATTTAATAGAAGATACAACTGCTATGCACTTTGATCCTCCCTCCATCTGTAGTCTTAGCCCATCATGAGCTCACAGTCTCCCTCCCAGATAGTCAGCCTCCAGGTTCTCTTTCTTCCAGGGTCTCAGGTGGACACTGGGAGGGCAGGTCCCAGAATGACTCTCTGTGACCAGGAGCAGGTCTGTGTCCACACCCATGTCAGAGCGCCTGCTGGTCCAGAGTCAGTGCCCATGTCCCTCTGGGAGCAGGAGAGTCCAGTGTCTCAGAGCCTCTCTGTGGTCCAGGACCTGGGAGACCTTTCTGAGCTGCTCCCTGTGGGAGGGACTTTCTGCTGGGAGAAGTGAGGAGAGAGGAGGGACAGAGTGTGAGCCTTTCTCTGCTGCGTGGCCTGGGCTGGGCTCATGGGAGGCAGGTGCTCCTCAGTAAGGCCTGTTCCCTGGAGCTGGACTGAGACAAAGGTGACCCCTAAACAGTCACCTTCAGGCCCAGCGGCCTCAGTCTGGTAAAAGGAAGGGAAGTTCTTTACTTTGCAATTATTTCTAAGTTGAAGTTGACATGAATATATTATCTACACTAATAAAAGAGAAAAATGGTAATTGGCGTACGACCGCTACCCTTCCCATTGGCTAATCAGTGTATCCTTATGCAAATTAACTGTCAGCCAAGATGGCGGCCGGCAGCCAGGCAGCTGGAAGCGAACATGAGGTTTGCTTGCTCCCGTGACTGCAGACTCCAACGTTCCCCGCCTGACTTGCCGGCCTCTGAGCTGGCAGTTTGAAACATTCTAACAAATATAGCCGGCTGGGATCTCAGAGCTGAAGTTATACATTGTTTCGATTATAGAACTGCAAACAAACCAGCAGCGGAAGCCTCAGAGCTAGAGCCAGAGCTAAAGCTGGCCCAGAAGAAAAAAGAAAAAGAAAAAAAGGAGCGGTTGGGAGCTTCAGTCAATCGCCACCCTGAAAGCAGCCCTCAGCCCCTCACCCAGACTGGCCAGGCACCCCAGTGGGGACCCCCACCCTGAAGGGTGTGTGACCAGCTGCAAACAGCCATCATCCCCTCATCCAGGCTGGCCAGGCACCCCAGTGGGGACCCCCACCCTGATCCAGGACACCCTTCAGGGCAAACCAGCCGGCTCCCAGGCCTCTATCCTATATAGTAAAAGGGTAATATGCCTCCCAGCACTGGGATCAGCGGAGCCGTGAGGCCTCCTGGCACCAGATCAGCATGACAGGGTGCAGCGCCCAAACCCCCTGATCGCCCTGCGCTCTGTGTGTGACAAGGTGTGGCGTCCCAACCCCCTTGATCGGCCCTGCTCTGTGTGTGACAGGGGGTGTGCCCCAACCCCCCCCCTTCCACGGCCCTGCTCTGTGTGTGACGGGGTAGAGCCATAACCTCCCCATCGGCCCTGCCCTGAG